>NC_057800.1:510156230-510171912 GCF_018294505.1 Triticum aestivum | reverse complement strand
CGTGCTGGCAGAAGACAGGAGGATGGCCGTCCACTCCAAGAATCGGTTCCCGAATCCATACTGGCGCAAAACCTCAAAGAGGAATGGCCATGATAGGGAATCGAAGGCGCGTGTGAGGTCGAGCTTGAGCATGACTCTCGGAGCTCCCAGTTGGCGCAGCAGCTTGAGTGACTGCTTGACAAGGACGTAGTTGTCGTGCAAGCTCCTTCCCGAGATGAAAGCGTTTTGGTTGCGGCTAACCAGGTGGTCCAGTTTGGCACCGAGGCGGATTGAGAGCACCTTGGCGAAGATTTTGGCCACAAGGTGTATCAGGCAGATCGGCCGGTAGTCGCGCAGCCCATGGGCGGCGGCGTTCTTTGGAAGCAGCGTCAGCAAATGCTTGGTTCAGCTTGTAGAACCCCCTTCCTCGCAAGTCATATAGTTGCTGGAACACGTCAAGGAAATCCTGCCTGATGATGGTCCAGCATGCGCGGAGGAATTCTGCTGTGAACCCGTCTGGGCCCGGCGCCTTGCGAGCAGGGAGGCACTTGACAGCCTCCCAAATCTCCTTAGCGCTGAAAGGCGCATCGAGGTCGGCGAGGTCGGTCGGCTCAATGAGCTGTGACAGGTCTAGGGAGTGCTCCCGGGCAGTCGCCGTGCCAAGCAAGGCCTCAAAATGAGCGAAGGCTGCCTCCGCCATGTCAATGTGGTCCGTGAGCACCCTACCGTCCGCGACCAGGCTGTAGATGTGGTTCTTCTGCCGACGGGACGAGCACTGCCGGTGGAAAAAACCGGTGCTAGCGTCGCCGTCTTTGAGGTTGGTGATGCGGGAGTGTTGCTGGGCGATCGTGCGCTCCATGGATGTGAGCCCAAGATAGGATATCTTGAGCTGCTTGCGGAGCCAGGCTTCCGGTGGCGAGAGGTTGCGCGATTCCTGGGCTTGGTCGAAGCGCGAGATGAGCTCCCGTGAGATCGCAAGCTTGGCCTTGATGTTGCCCGTAGACCTGGAGCTCCAGCTAGTAAGTCTCGCCGCCGTCGCCTAGAGCCGGAGCATGAGCCGGTGGAAGGGATCGGCGTGGTGTGTAGAGCCCCAGGCCGCGGTCACCACGTCATGGAATCCGTCCAAGCAGAGCCAGTATTCCTCAAAATGGAACCGTCTGTGCGAGGTGGGCGTGGGTGAGCAGTCCAGCAGCAACGGGGCGTGGTCCGACACCACAGCCGCAAGGCATCGCAGGTGGCATCCGCTGTGCGCGTCCTCCCAATCTACGGTGCAAAGTACACGGTCGAGCTGCACAAGTGTCGGCGGTGATTGCTCGTTGGACCATGTGTAGCACCGCCCGTTGAGGTAGATCTCCTTGAGCGCGAGGTCATTTGTGAGACGGCGAAATTTGCCCATCATTGCGCCGATTGACTTGCCGGTGTTTTTGTCGTCGTCGCGGCGGATGAGATTGAAGTCGCCGCAAACCATCCACGGGTCGGGGCAGGCGGCTCGGATCTCGCGAAGCTCCTGCAGGAAGGTGATCTTGTCGGCATCTTCCTGGGGGCCATATACCACCGTTAGCCACCATGGTGTGCCTGTGGCCGTGGCCACCTTTGCGGTGATCGCATTGGTGGTGAACATTGGGTCCGTGATGGTCACAACCCTGCTCTTCCACGCTAGCAAGATGCCGCCCCGCGTGCCATCGGCTGGGAGGTATGTGTAGTCATCGAATTCGGAACCAAACGCATCCAAGACAATAGCCGAGTAGATCAATTCCATTTTCGTTTCTTGAATGCATACAATGGAGGCCCCGGTGGTGTCCAGCAGCGACCGGATAGCACGTCGGCGAGCCCGCGCATTCATGCCGCGCACGTTCCAGATTGCGATCTTAAGGCCGTGATCCATGGAAACGGGATCGATGGGTAGACGCGCCTAGACTGGACTAGCCCTCGCATGCAATGTCGACGCGTGCCTCGCCGGTCGCAGCCGATGCCATGCAGACTGGGATCTCGCTGTCAACCAGTGTGGTGATGGCCTTGAGGACCGTCAGGGGTAGCGGTGCCGCGAACATGCCGTCATAGGCCTTCCATCTCTGCGGCAATAATCTTCTGGTCGATTCCGATGATCCCGAGGGTGCGCAGGATTTGCACGTGGGCGCGTCGCTCCTTCGTGGGGGGAGCGCTCGGTTGGCAGGTCGTAGCTGCAGATCGTCCACGGAGAGGGGCGAAGTTGAGTGGTCGACGCGGCTTCTTCCCCGGGGCCGGCAAGGCGGCGTTGAGATGTTTCGTGGCGGTGGCCAGGAACTCCCCAAGGGTCCAGGACGGTGGCGTGGTGCGGCCTCGAGATTGCCGTAGCGTAATTGGTGGCGATGCGAACCGGCTCGACGTGCGGCCACTTGGGCCTTGGGTTGTCACGGCCCCAGCGTTTGGGAACATCGGGTCTTCAGTGGGCCTCAGTGGGGGTGGTGTAGCCACGGGCCACTGCAGGATCACTACCAAGCCCGCTGGGCTATGGGTCGGCCGCGCGGCAGCAGGTGGAGACAGCCCGTCTGCATGGGCGGGTGGGTTGGCACAAAGGGGGTGCGTTTCCCCGCCCGAGGCAGCGCATGTGGGGTTGGTGGCGGCGGACTAGTCAGCGGAATCCAGCCCCACTTCTGGACCGGGTGGGGCGGTATCTCCGCTTTGTCCCGGCGGGTCTCTGGCGCTGCAGATCCCTCCTGCGAGGTGACAGGGGCCGGTTCCCGACAAGCCGATGCGTCAGGGGGACCCGAGCTTTGGCCCACAAGATCATCGTTGGGATCGTTGCTGGCCACCAGATTTGAATTCACGTCCGGTTGTGGATCGACACGCTTTCCGACCAGGCTTAGCTGGCCGTCTGCGGCGGCCGCGTCAGCGCTGCCAGACTGGCCCTCGGTTGTTTGCTGCTTTTGCTTTCCTCTGCCTTTTCCTCTTCTGGCATGGTGATGCGGGCGGTGGCCCCCGCGCTGGCCTGGCCAGGGTAGCATGCCCGTACGCAGCGGGTTCGCGAGCGGCGCTGCGCCGGAGCTGGTAGGCCACGCCAGCGACGAGGAAAGGCCATCCGGCCGTGCCTGCCGGGCAACGCGCCAGCCCAGTTCGTCCATGGCCATGCCGTCGGCCCGGCCGGGAGCGGGCGCGTCTGTGCGTCCGCGGCGGCGCACGCGTCCCAGGCCGCGGTCGGGAGCGGGATCACGGTTCCCGCTAGCGCCGCACTCGTGGTCTGGCCATGCGCCCAGGGGCCTGGGAGTCGCCAGCGCTCGGATCATGACGGAGCGGGCGAGCGCGATGGGGTAGGTCAGAGTCATGATGGTGGGCGCGTCGGAGTCCAAGGCCGCCGGCACCTGCTCGACCACCTCCAGAATGGCAGCACGGTGGATCTTGTCAGGGTCGTGCGTGCGCCCAGATAGCCGGAAGGTGGCGAGGTCGGCACGGGAGCGGGTATGGGGGTGAAGGTGTTCGATCCAGCAGCTTTGCCCGAGGATGTGCTCGGCGGTGGAGAGGTGCCAAGCTTGGGCAAGGACACTGCACAGCTCGAGTTCGACGTGGAATTCGAACTCACTCTGCAGCCGGCGTGTGCAAGCTTGCACCATGGCCGCATCGAGAGGGAGAAGCGTGGCGAGCGGATGAAATGGTCGCCGGCGAGCCGCTCCTTGATGGCTAGCGAGCTGAAGAGGATCAGAAAGTCCTCCAGGTGGTGGCGGTGGACGGTGAAGTCGCCGTCGCCGAGGTCGAATGAGTCCTAGAGCAGCGCAACAACCTCGTCGACGGAGATAGACGGGCGGTGCCGGTGATGGACGCGACCATCGCGCGGGACAGGACCATCTCCGCGTCCTCCATCTCGACGGTGCGCGCCATGATGACCCGCACGGGCTCGAGCGGGTGCGCGTCGACCATCGGTGGCGCCATGGCAGGGGTTGCGGCCTGCGGGGGGGCGGCAGCGGAATGAGCGCGGACAACGGCTGCGCGTGTGTCGGGACGGCCGGGTTGGCGTGCTCTTGACGATGTGGCGCCACGTCTCGGCGGCTCGGGTCACAGGAACGGGAGTCATGGCCAGACTGCAAGCATGTGTGGCACCGGATGTCGTTGGTGCAGTCGCGCACACGGTGGCGGTGGTCCAAGCAACGGAAGCAGAACCCGGCGACTTCCTCGGGCAAGGGGCTCCGTCGGCGAGGCGCCGGAGGGCTGGGGGTGGCCGCCTGTCGCTGGCGACGGCGGCGGTTCCGGCGCCGAGGCAGTTGGTATCCGTCCTCGTCCACCACGTCTCCGCCTGAGACACGGTGCACCTCCGAGCGGGGGCCAAGGCGGTTTCTAGCCGGCAGGCTGGGGCGCGCCGCCGTGGAGCCGTGGGAGGGCGATGGAGTCTGCCTCTATGGGGCCGGAGGGGGCGGCAGAGTGCGGGCGACGTCGCTGTACAAGCGCGCCGGGGACTCGCTCTCCGAGCTGAGCGTCGCCAGAGGACACGCGCTCGCCAGAGAGGGCCGCGCGACGGTCGACAGGGTCAGCACCGGAGTCCGCCATGGCAGGGGGCAGGGGCAGGGGCAGGAGGGGGAGGAGGGGGGAGGGGGGAAGGCAGCCGGCGAGGGGTCACCGGCGGCGGGGCTGGAGGCTAGGTGGGTAGGGGAGAGCTAGGGAGCGCGCAGCGGAGCGCCGACCATACTTCTGGAAATGCCAATCTTCTCCGAAGAGTTCCATCTTATTGGTGAAGGACCAGGAATCAATGTTCTGGTAGATATCAAAGATCTTTGCCGCTCTTGAGGGAACGCCTGCCTAGGCATCACACCAGAACACACTCCCAACCCCCTCGGCGGGGAGCACAATACGGCATGGGTCCCACATCCTGCAAGGGGTGGTGGGCTGAAGATTGGGATGCCGGCGTACCATGCTGGGCACAGCGTGTGGTGCACGACATTTTTAATAGTTTACGAGTTTTAATGTAGATCAAAGGTGGGGATTCAAACTGGTCCTTAATTGGTAATGTGATGAATTCCAGTTTTGCAACACCACTCAGCTCACCCCTCTGTCATGGCCTCCTTCACCCGACTGACTCCCAACTCATCTTCGTTATGTCGATCTACTTCCTACACTGACAGACATGTTCCAGAATGTGCAAGCTTCTCCAACTCCCGCTGCAAGACACTTGTCCAGCAGCTTGTCTCACGCCCCTTCCAGGAGACCCTCTTGATGTAAGATGGGCTGGCCCAAGCCAAGAAGCTATCGCGGCTATAAGATGGATGTTGAGAACTTGAGATGACCCTAGAGTATGATGTAAGCATTGGGTTGGAACGCTAACTTGCTTTAAAATTCTGCATGCAGGCATGGCAAAATCCACCGCATGCATGTGTACATTGATTTATGTAATGTAGTATGTACTATGCAATAAAAATGATTATTATCCTTGCAATAATACTTACAATCAGAGGAAAGTATGGAACTGTGCTTTGTAAGTGACTAGAATTCAAAAGCCATGTCCCCGATGGGGTGTATACTAAAGCAAAATTTACCATGGATAGTGACTAATATTATATCATTAGGTGATACCTTAATTTCCCCTCTGAGAATGTTCTCGATCTCAACATTGTATTACGCAATGAACGCCCAGATAGATTTGATGAAGCTTCGATTCTGTACTGAGATAGAGATGGAATATTTTTATCTTGCTCAAATATAAACTCTAGAAAGTTAGGAAAAATTAACAGAAGGATTGCACAAAAGAATAATGAAAGAACCAATACAACCTGAGCATGTAACCTTTTCTAATGGTAATTTCAAGTTCAAAATATCGGATACCATGCTCGTAGATTTGGTGTAGAAAGAGCGATATGAGCGAAATATCGGCCGATATGACCAATACTGGGGCTGATGTGACCAAAATATCAGACCATACTTGATATAAGCAGGCAGCCCAAACCGCAATATCAGCAATTTATCAGCCGATACAGACGCTATTTAGAACCATACCACAACAACTATACAATTAAAATATCCATGACTGATTTTCTTCTGTACAATTTATTTATTTGGTTAATGTTGTCAGATATAACTTCCGACGTAAATTTCTCAAATATTCTGTATTTTCTCTTCATGCAAATAACCTATCTCAGCTTCTATTGCGGCCAGTGTGAAGATTCACTGTTCCACCATACAATCAATAATGTTCCAACCAACCAACCTAAACCAGCAAGGGGCATACATCACCATGTCTTACAAAATTACTTGTTTCAACAAGCATATATATGCTAGAATAATTATCAATCTTACAGTTCTATTGCATGATTATATTTAAAAGTCATTAATAGCCTGCCCCACAACACAAACAATGATTTTTTTTCTCTATAATCAGACCATGCTATCTGTTTATTTTATTTTATTTTTGAACTTTAATGACAGTGGGAGGCCATGCTTTCTGTTCAAAGGTTCACGGTATAAGTTCATCCATAAAAGGGTGTGAGCCACTCAATATGCCAACAAACATTTTGTCCAGTGAGTGAACTATTAGCTCTCTATCATTATACTCATAGTGATATTGAAAAAATATAAAGGCCTGAATTGCATAACTAGAGATATTTAATGCATAAGCATACCCTTCAGCTTCAACTTTATCAGATAATCCATATAGAGGACTGTTGGGCTCCAGGGGAGAATCACACGAGTCATTTTCAGCTGAATCACTCTCACCCGCAGCAGAGATATGTGATATAAAGATGGCCTTGGCTGAAAAAGGAATCAACTGGCCGGGAAATCGCATAAGGTCAACTAGTAGCTCCATAGAATTCAGCGGAACTACCACAGACATATGTTTGTAGGAGTCCACAAATCCAACTGCACCGTCATCAGGTAGACCCTATGAAGGAAACAATTTTAAGCATTTGAACTTAATTTTTATCCTAAATATAACATGAACACGGAATATTATTTGATGCGCAAAGAAATATCTGAAATATACAAAAGATTGAAAAGGGATGTCAACATACCACAACAAGTTTACTCTCAAGGCCAACAGCATCTGCAAGAACTTTAAATAGGATAGCTCGGGGTCGGCATGACCCATGCCTTATCTGCCCAAGAAGTTGGGGTCCTCTATTTCCAAAGAAGTGAGTATCTTCGGTTGAAGCTCTTCCTGGACTTGCATCAGAGCTTTGGCCCTTGAAGCAGTCAAAAACCTGTTCGGGAATAACTTGCCAAGTTCTATTAGATACATCAAGCAATAAGTTAATTCTTTCTTACTTCAGCATCAATTCAATAAGAACGATTTGATGTAACTAATGCAAGGACTAACTAAGATATCAGTAACCAATACTACTCTAACCGAAAGTTTTAACCAAAATTGGTTTTACATGTCCATTCAGCCTCAAAAGTATCCCAAGATCATACCATAGAAGTGATCAACAAAGCCCCCAATGAGGAATTGCGTATGTGAAAAATAGACAGTTGTATCGGATTATAATTTCTAGAACTTACCAAACCTGCTATCTTCTTTATCACTAGAGCTGGATTGTTCAATCCTTTCACAAGTGCGCCACTAAGCTGCTTCAACATGAAAATCTTCTTATCCTTTTCAGCATCTACAACAATTATTTCAGGCTTAAGCCCATCTGCTTCAAGACTTTGAAGGTCAGTTAGTGATGGTATTGTTGGGAAACTCTCCTTCAGCTTTTTATCCTGTATGAGAGCACCACAGGTGGAAAAAACATAACCACAAAGAACTGAACAAAAGCAGAACATCCTCTAAATCATTCGGGACTTAATAATCAGATTGAGAAGAGAAGTAAAAATTGTTGCGAAATCATAAGTCCAAATTCTAGTGTTTCTCCAATGATCCATAGTTTTATGACCTAGGAACTTGATTCCTCGTTTTCCGAGAAAACAACTTGAGAAAAGACATTGGAAAGGTTGACATTCTGCAAAACTGTGGCACTTTCTGAACCATATGAAATGTGATGGTCTAAAACAATGCTGCCCTTCAAAAATATAGGCAGTTTGTTACATTTTCAGATTTATCGTTACTACACTGAAATAATACAAAGCCACCAAAAGAACAAAAAAAATCAAATTAAGTCCACTTCCATAGCCACCAGTTTAGATGGAGCATTAAGCATCTTCTTCGGAAAGCAAGTGCTTGACATGAATTTGGGAGCATCTAACTCAAAAGCCACATGACATGCACAAATAATCTAGTGTAGTTCTTTTGTAAGGACTATGTCTCCAAAGAACAAAACATGCTTACTGGAGGGGGGGTACTCACCGGGATGATCGAATAGAAACCGTTTGGAATGAACCCTGAATAAGTTCCAGTTGACCACAGTAACTGAGAAGCCTTCCAGGATGAGGACCTTGAATTTGACAGACTGGATCGCGATTCTTTTTCAGCCAAAACTTCTTGTTCTCTTGCTAAGGCGACAGATTCTATCTTCTCCAAAAAGTCTGGCGGCCACCAACTAGGTTCACATGAAGTAGCTTCAGATCGCCCAGAACTAGTTGGTGTTTCATCCATTTCTAGGTAGTGTAGTCCCTCATTCCAAACCCATGGGCACCATCTTTTGCATGCTAACAAAAACCATACGAGAAAGCTTTGTATTCAATATGACCACTGATCAGTCTGGCTGATATCTGCAAAATAAAAAATAAACTTAATACAGATCTCAAGAAAAGCAGAAACCACTCAGACAAAGTTTAGTAGAGACCAGAGCTTTTCTTATATCTAATTATCTGCACGGAGATTCTTTCACCCCATCTGCAGTACTACTAAACTGACTGGCAGTTCTGCAGCAGAAACCAAATACTTCGACTTTTTAGCAAGTCAGGGTTTGCTTAATCTAAACCCATCTATACACCTTGTCCACTTCTGATGGTGAGAATGGATTGTCTTTTGAACAACAAAATGCATGATTGATTAACAGACTATTTAGAAGTACTCCCTCCGTAAACTAATATAAGAACATTTAGATCACTATTTTAGTTATCTAAACGCTCTTATATTAATTTACAGAGGGAGTACAATGATAAGTGCAAACTTGAGACAAACAGTCGGCTACTTGTTACTTTTCAAATTCAAAAAAAAAAAAACTTGATAGAAACATCCAACTGAAAAGAGTGAGGACATGTGAACTGCGTGAGGCTTTGGCTTTGCCCAGGGGAAAGGGCAACCTTTGTGGTTAGTAAAGCTCAGTTAGTGGCGTACAATGAAGGATTGCTAACTAAATAGAAGTGAATCACGTTTCAACAGCTGACGTGCATCCTGATGGAAATCAGCTTCCGAAAAAGAAGCCAGCCCGCAACATCACATGAAAGTTTCCCATGTCTCATCAGAAACTTCCAGGGCAACTTGCATATTCTGTTGCATACAACCAAGCATAGCATGATGTACAGTTCCAGTTAACTCACATTTTATCCACTAGATGCTATGACGAGTGGGCGCTGTTCATGCTGGCAGCCAAAAAATGTCGGCAATAATCCTATCCACGTCACTAACTGGGCCCACTCCCGGTATGAGTACATGGGGGCATACTCTGCGGTGTAGATCCAGGCTTTTATTTACCAAAATTTAGCAACTCGGTAAAAACCGTGGGTAAAAATGGAAAAGGTAAAACAGACCACTCTACGCATGAACATACAGTAAGCAATATAGGCCACAATCCCATAGACGACCATGTAATGGCGTCGGGCTGTAGCTCAAGCCTTCCCTCCGGCGGCTATTTATGACCGAAACGGGAGGAATCAGGGGCGCCCGCACCTCGAGCCCGATTCTCTGGGGTCGCAGGACAATAACACCCCTGCCTGAGATGCTGCGCGCGCCGAGCAAAAACAGGAACCGAATCATACGGATGGGCGGCGTACGCTGGCGGAGTACCAGCGAGCGAATCCGCACCTGCAGCGAGTATATTTCCCGGTACGGACGCATTTACACGTATTGCACAGGGCGCGGCCCATATATTCGGATTCGAATTCTCGCAGGCCAGGACCGACCGACCGACTAGATCAGAGCGAAACGAATCCAGACAGGGAAGGGAGGGAAGGCCGGCTTACCAGCGGCAGGAGGAACAAGTCCGGGTGGATCTCCACGCCAATCCAGCACCAGCGGCGCAGTGCGGACGGAGGAGGACGCGGTGGCGGAGAGCCCGAGGCGGCCCGCTTCGCTTCGGCGGAAGGAGTTGCCCGGCGGCTTCGGATTCGGACGGGCGGGCAGGGCTCGATCGCTGACGCGGGGGGGTTTGGCGGTGCGGGCGAGAGAGGCAGTGGGGGAGAGGGGCGGTAGGTGTGATGGTATGTATGGTAGGTACTAGGTAGGCGACGATCGAGCGGCGTGCGGGCGAGGCCAGGGGAAGGAGGAGGTGGAGGAGGAAGTAACTGGGAGGGAGTTGAGAGCTGAGGCCCGGGAACGAGGAGGGAGGAGAGCGCGAGACGGCGAGAGAGTGAAAAGTACGGCGGCTCGGCTCCAGGCTGTGGGGGAAGCGTCGGTACGCACTGGCCTTGTGCGGGGAATGGCAGGGCGGCCAGGAGGGAACCCTGGCGACGGGGGTTTCGTGGGAGCACTTTGCTCCCGTGTGGCCGGCCCGTACGATTTTTTATCGCGAGCGTAATGCGCATTTACTTCGAGGTCTTCCTTCGGAGCGTAATTAATGTTGGCTCGTTCGGTCCATTCGAGCTTTAGAGATTCTCGTGCTGCTTGTTTCGATTTGATCGTACGGCCATGGAGTATTGGAGTGGAGTGATCTGTTCGCTTGATTTTGAACGTTATAATAAATATTACTCCCTCTATGTCTTAAAATGTAAGATGGTTTTCCATACTGTCAGCTACTATTGTGATGGTATATGGGAGTTTTGTAATTTCGTACAATGACAATTTATGGATTTATCAGACAAACTGAGTGCTATCCTAGATATGAGTGCAGCTTGCTATCATGTTTATCACTCCATATCAGACGTAGACTTTCCGCGCCGAAAGTAGATATTTATATGGATTATTAGCTTTCGCAAAAGGAAGATATATATGAATAAATATCTTGCTTATCTTGCACCGAAGTCGCAAAACCATACACGTGGTTATCTTAGCGATGCATGCTTGCAATCTATCATCCATTGTAACCTTTTTGCGCGACGTGTCTTCTGACCCTATGTCATCATGTTGTCAGTTTCGGTTCACTCGTCATCGAGATAAAGAGGTTGTGTTCGGATATGTGTTAGCTTGCGGCTTTGTACAAAAATCACATGTATACTCATCAAGAAAATTGTGTCCTTCACCAACCACAGATATTGGCTTGCTATCGTCTTAAAGATGAAAGATGATAAACAATGAACATTATATTTTATATGTTATTTGCTATGGACAAGTATGAGGAGCAAAAGGAGTAATTATTTGTACAATAGTTTTTCATATCTCGCGAAACTGCATATCCTTCAGTAAACTGGTAAACTTTCCAAGTGTGTGTTCGATTGAAACGCAGACATGGCATTTTTCATAGTCGGTTAATTGATATCTTACTTACATTACACCATGTATTCAATTATGGTATAACTTCCACTTGATTTTGAAAAGGTTATCATGATTACTGCACACTTTCGTACAAAGTTGTCTATACATCTATATGTCGGGATGAGCAATGAACTTGGTACCCTAAAGTTAGATGTAGATTGATGGCTTTCTTATCTCATGCCGGTTACTAGAAAACGTACACGACATGTTTTTACATGTAAAGCTATTTTACCTTTTATTGATGTTGTATTTACATGGTTACTCATTCGATTGCCATGAGCCACACTTAGTTGCGTTAGTGGTACACTAGTGGTATGGAGTGTGACACAATCTTTGTACACAATCAGTGTTTGTGATCCTATGACATCTTACTTTCTCTTTGGATTGTTGCTAAAACTGAAATAAAGGTTTCCCATTCTGCCTCAAAATCATATGCACGAGGGTTCTGACAGAAGAAAGCTTAAAAACATACTAACAACCATAAAACATATAGCTAGGGGCCTTTATGGTAGAAATGGAAGGGGGTGTTGATGTCTACTACGCAACATTTCTTCTTGTAGATGTTGTTGGGTCTTCAAGTGCAGAGTTTTGTAGGACAGTAGCAAGTTTCCCTCAAGTGAATGACCTGAGGTTTATCAATCCGTGGGAGACGTAGAATGAAGATGGTCTCTCTCAAACAACCCTACAACCAAATAACAAAGAGTCTCTTGTGACCCCAACACATCCAATACAATGGTAAATTGTATAGGTGCACTAGTTCGACGAAGAGATGGTGATACGAGTGTAACATGGATATTAGATATAGGTTTTTGTAATATGAAAATATAAAAACAGTAAGGTAACTAGTAACAAAAGTGATCAAAAATGGCATTGCAATGCTTGAAAACAAGGCCTAGGGTTCATACTTTCACTAGTGCAAATTCTCTCAACACTAACATAATTGGATCACATAACAATCCCTCAACATGCAACAAAGAGTCACTCCAAAGTTTCTATCGGAGAATGTAGGACGAAAACATAAATCAACCCCTATGCATAGATTATCCCAATGTCACCTCGGGAATCTGCGAGTTGAGTGCCAAAACATACATCAAGTGAATCAATAGAACATCCCATTGTCACCACAGATACCCCATCGCAAGACATACATCAAGTGTTCTCAAATCCAATACTCAATCCAACATAACGAAACCTCAAAGAGCAAGACTCAATTCATCACAAGAAGGTAGAGGGGGGGACACCATATGATCCAACTATAGTAACAAAGTTCGCGGTACATCAAGATCGTGCCAAATCAAGAACACGAGAGAGAGAGAGATCAAACACATAGCTACTGGTACATACCCTCACCCCGAGGGTGAATGTAACACCCACAATGTGGCTATATCTCCCACGTGTCAGAGCACGACTTAGAGGCATAGCCGCATGGTAGGCATGTCGCAAGAGGGGTAATCTTTACACATCACATGTACTGAATAAGAAAGGGATAAAGAGTCGGCTTACAATCGCCACTTCACACGATACATAAATAATCCATACATCATCCAAGGTACAATCAAAGGTCCGACTACGAAACCAAAACAAAGAAAGACAACCCCAATTGCTAGATCCCCGATCGTCCCAACTGGGCTCCTCTACTGATCATCCGGAAAAGAAACATAGTAATGGCCTGAATCCTCGTTGAACTCCCACTTGAGTTCGGTAGCGTCCCCTACACTGGCATCATCGGCACCTACATCTGTTTGGAAGTAACCGTGAGTCACGAGGACTCAGCAATCTCACACCCGCGAGATCAAGACTATTTAAGCTTATGGGTAGGAAAAAGTTAGTGAGGTGGAGCTGTAGCAAGCACTAGCATATATGGTGGCTAACATACGCAAATGAGAGCGAGAAGAGAAGCAACGCACGGTCGAGAAGCTATAAGTGATCAAGAAGTGATCCTGAAGCTACTTACGTTCAAGCATAACACGAGACCGTGTTCTCTTCCCGGACTCCACCGAAAAGAGACCATCACGGCTACACACGCGGTTGATTCATTTTAATTAGTTAAGTGTCAAGTTCTCTACAATCGGATATTAACAAATTCACATCTGCCCATAACCACGGGCACGGCTTTCGAAAGTTCAAAACCCTGCAGGGTGTCCCAACTTAGCCCATCACAAGCTCTCACGGTCAACGAAGGATATTCCTTCTCGCGGGAAGACCCGATCAGTCTCGGAATTCCGGTTACAAGACATTTCAACAATGGTAAAACAAGATCAGCAAAGCCGCCCGATGTGCCGACAAATCCTGATAGGAGTCGCATGTATCTCGTTCTCAGGGCACACCAGATAGGTCAAGCTACGAGTAAAACCAACCCTCAAGTTGCCCCGAGGTGGCCCCGCAGGTTTCCCGTTTCGGACCAACACTCAGAGGAGCACTGGCCTAGGGGGGTTTAAAATAAAGATGACCCTTGAGTCTGCAGAACCCAAGGGAAAGATATATGGTGGTAGGTAGGCAAATGGTAAAACCAAGGTTGGGCCTTGCTGGAGGAGTTTTATTCAAAGCGAACTGTCAAGGGGTTCCCATAACACCCAACCGTGTAAGGAACGGAAAATCAAGGAACATAACACCGGTATGACGGAAGCTAGGGCGGCAAGAGTGGAACAAAACACCGGGCAAAAGGTCGAGCCTTCCACCCTTTACCAAGTATATAGATGCATTAAAGTAAATAAAATATAATAATGATATCCCAACAATATCCATGTTCCAACATGGAACAAACTTCATCTTCACCTGCAACTAGCAACGCTATAAGAGGGGCTGAGCAAAAGCGGTAACATAGCCAAACAACAGTTTGCTAGGAAAGGTGGGTTAGAGGCTTGACATGGCAATATGGGAGGCATTATATAGCAAGTGGTAGGAAGCGCGTCATAGAAATAGAGCGAACAACTAGCAAGCAAAGTTAAAAGTGATTTCGAGGGTATGGTCATCTTGCCTGCAAAGTTCTCAGAGTTGTCGAAAGCTTGATCCTCGTTAGCGTACTCAACAGGTTCCTCGATCACGTACTCATCTCCCGGCTCTACCCCAAGAAAGAACACAAGCAAAGGACGAACAATCAATCACGGTGCAATGCATAAGCCACATGATGCAAAACATGGCATGACATGCAAGACATGATATAAAATGCATATGCGTGCTCCGGAAGGGAAAGAATTATCAAGGCATCAACTTGGCAAACCAAGTGTGCCGGTGGAAAGATGAGATGATTTTGGTCGAACTCGATATAAATATCACCGGAAACGGATGCATGCTTTGCAAATGGCAAGCAAAACAAGAATGACACAATTCTGCGATTAACAGCACGATGCCATCTAGAATGCAACAAGAAACTAAGCTACTGCACTCCAACATAGCAACACAGTATATGGCAGTGATGTACACAAGATGCTTGAAAAAACATGAACACTGAGCTACGGCTAAATCACACAAGAGCAGGTTCAAACAAGCATGGCAAAAGTGCAAAAGATATCAGCTTCACAGACTTAGTGAAAATACTGACATGCCAGAAATAACATCAGAAAGCCATGTTTAGAGCAAGCAAATAACATCCTACAGGAACATATCATAGCAAACAAAGGCATGGCATGATGTAGTCCAAAACTCATGTAGAGCTCATGCTCATATGAAGCACACATCAAATGTGACAAAAATGACAAATCATCATAATCTGATAAGTAGCAGTAGTAAACATTTTATAGCACTCTTGCATCAATGATTAGGGCATCAATATGAACTCAAACAAGCATGTCACAATGTAATGAAATGAAGAGCATCTTACAACAAACATTTTGATATATCACATGCATCAAACGGAGCTACGGTCATAGAGATATGGCATGACGAACAGGGCATAAAAATAATAGAGAGCTCCGGGACTTGGTGGAATTTCACCTCCACGAAAGTCAACGCGGGACGGAGCCATACCGGGACGGAGAGGATCGGGACGCTGGGGGGCGTTTGGTTCGAAGGATGGGTGGATCTGGTCCCGGTTGGTGCAGACTTCGAGGATCGCCGGGATCCATGCCGGAGTCGAGGGAGATGGCCAGCCGGAGCGGAGGGAGCTCGCCGGAGTCGGGGAAGGAGCGGATCCGGCGGGCGAACGACGCGGCGGAGCGGCGATCGGACGGGACGGCGGAGGAGTGGTGGGGCGAGGCGGAGCTGAAGCGGCGGCGTCGAAGTGGCGGGCCCGCGACG
>NC_057800.1:510141255-510155856 GCF_018294505.1 Triticum aestivum | reverse complement strand
GGGCCAGCGCGGTGGGAGGCGGCGGCGCGCCACGTGGCGGCACGCCAGTGGCTGCGGGCGGCTGCGGCGACTCGTCCGGTGCGGACCGGACGTGTCCGGCGGCGGAGAGGGTTAGGTTAGGGTTTATCTGCGCGAGAATTTCGGGGAGGGCACATATTTATAGGTAGGAGGAGGTAGGAGTGTCCAAATGAGGTGCAGTTTTCGCCCACACGATCGTGATCTGATTACGGAGGACATGGAAGTGGTTTGGATGGGTTATTGGGCTGTTTTGGAGGGGCGTTGGGCTGCAACACACAAGAGGCTTTTGCGGTTACCCGGTTAACCGTCGGAGCATCAAACGGCCTCCAAATGGAATGAAATTTGATAGGCGGTCTACCAGTGGTGTACCAGGGCCACTTGGCAAATCTCGATCAATTCCGAGAACGTCTAACACCCGTTCACGAAAAGAGACAAGAGGGGTGCGCCGGTGCATGTAGGAGTGTCGGATTGCAAAATGGACAACGGGGAAAATGCTCGGATGCATAAGACGAACATGTATGAAAATGAGATGCACATGATGACATGATATGGAATGCAAGACATGAACAAAATGCAAAACAAAGACAAAAACCCAACCACGAAGGGAATCTCATAACTTAAAGCCAAAAATGGCAAGAGTCAGAGTTACAAATATGGCAAGTTACATCTGGGGTGTTACAACACTCCACCACTACGAGAGGATCTCGTCCCGAGATCTAGGACTGAAAGAACTCCGCATATTCGGAACGAAGGTGATCCTCGCGCTCCCAGGTGGCTTCTTGGTCAGAATGGTGTGACCACTTCACTTTCAGGAATTTGATAGACTTGTTGCGAGTCTTGCGCTCGGTTTCTTCAAGAATAGCAACGGGATGCTCATGATAAGACAGATCTTCTTGGAGATCAATCTCTTCGAAGTTGATGGTGCGCTCAGGAGTCTTGAAGCACTTGCGAAGTTGTGACACGTGAAACACATCGTGCACATTTGCGAAGTTGGATGGAAGCTCAAGTTGATAGGCGAGGTCGCCTCTTTTGCCAATGATCTTGAAAGGACCCACGTATCTAGGGGCAAGCTCCCCTTTGATACTGAAGCGACGAGTACCTTTCATTGGAGAGACGCGGAGGTAGACATGGTCTCCTATCTCGAAAGCCAAGTCACGGTGCTTGCTATCATAGTAACTCTTCTGGCGCAATTGCGCGGGTTTGAGATTTTCACAGATGACTTTACACATTTCTTCAGCTTCTGTGATTAAGTCATTGCCAAGAAGTTGGCGTTCACCAGTCTCTGACCAATTGAGAGGAGTACGACACTTTCTGCCATAGAGAATTTCGAATGGGGCCTTGCCGAACTCGCTTGGAAGCTGTTGTTGTAGGAGAACTCGGCATATGGAAAACAATCTTACCACTTCATACCGAAGGAAATGACACAAGCCCTGAGCATATCTTCAAGGATTTGATTGACTCGCTCGACTTGGCCGCTAGTTTGAGGATGAAAGGCTGTGCTGAAGCGAATGTTGGTGCCCATGGCCTTTTGGATGGAGTCCCAGAACTTAGAAGTGAAGATGCTTCCACGATCTGGAAATATCAATTGCGGAATGTCGTGCAAAGAGACAATCCTGGAGGTGTATAGCTCTGCCAGCTGAGCTGCTGTGATAGATTCTTTGATTGGAAGGAAATGAGCCACTTTAGTAAGCTTGTCGATGACAACGAAGATAGCATCATTTCCACGCTTGGACTTGGGAAATCCAGTCACGAAGTCCATCTTAATATGGTCAAACTTCCATTCTGGAATAGCAAGAGATTGGAGAAGACCAGCTGGCCGTTGGTGTTCTGCTTTCACCCTTCTGCAGACATCACATTCATTCACGAACTAAGCAATTTCTCGCTTCATTCGAGTCCACCAATACGACTGCTTGAGGTCATGGTACATCTTTGTACTTCCAGGATGAATGTATAGAAGGGAATTTTGCACCTCGTTCATAATGACTTTCCTTAGATCACCTTTAGGAACCACAATTCGATCCTCGAAGAATAGAGTGTCTTTGTCATCAATGCGATAACACTTGTATTTGGGCTGGCTCTTGGCAATCCCATTTTTCACCTTCTTCACCATGGAATCTAGGAGTTGTGCCTCACGAATTTGATCTTCCAAAGTAGGAGAGACTTGGAGATTGGCAAGAAAGTCTTGAGGAACAACTTGGAGATTCAGTTTGCGGAAAGCTTCACAAAGGTCCGGTTAGAAGGGATTGAGAATTAAGTTGTTGCAGTAAGCCTTCCTGCTCAAAGCATCTGCAATGACATTGGCCCTGCCTGGAGTATATTCGATACTCGGATTGTATTCTTGAATCATTTCGACCCAACGAGTCTGCCTGAGGTTGAGGTTGGGTTGAGTGAAGATGTACTTGAGGCTCTTATGATCCGTGAAGATGTCCACTTTCCTTCCCAACAAGAGATGTCTCCATGTTAATAATGCATGGACAATTGCCACCAACTCAAGGTCGTGAGTGGGGTATTTCCTTTCGTTGGGCTTCAACTGACGAGAGGTATAGGCCACAACTTTCTTATCTTGCATTAACACAACACCGAGACCTTGCAAGGAAGCATCATAGAAAACTTCAAATGGCTTGGATTCATCAGGAGGAGTCAAGACAGGAGATCTGACTAACTTCTCTTTGAGGGTGTTGAAAGCAACGTCACATTCAGGCAGCCAGACATACTTGACATGCTTCTGGAGGAGGCTAGAAAGAGGCTTTGCAATCTTAGAGAAATTCTCAACGAATCTTCGACAATATCTTGCAAGCCCAAGAAAACTGCGGAGCTGCTTAACATTCTGAGGAGGTTCCCAATTCACAATTGCAGACACCTTCTTGGGATTAACAGTGATGCCTTTGGTGGAGATGATATGACCAAGGTAAAGAAATTCGTCAAGCCAGAACTCACCCTTGGAAAACTTCGCATAGAATTGATGCTCTCTAAGTTTGTCAAGCACCAATCTCAAATGCTTGTCATGATCCTCCTAATTCTTGGAAAAAGACCAAGATGTCATCGAGATACACCAGGACGAAATCATTTGTATAAGGGTTGAAGATGAAGTTCATCATGCGAGAGTACGTTAGAGGAGCATTGACAAGGCCGAAAGACATGACAATATATTCATAAGAACCATAGCTTGTTTTGAATGCTGTCTTGGGGATATCTTGTTCACGAATGCGAATCTGATGATAACCCATACGGAGGTCAAGCTTGGAGAATAGTTGGGCACCTTTAAGTTGCTCGAAAAGCTCATTGATGTTGGGAAGTGGATACTTGTTCTTTATTGTCTTCTTGTTCAATGGACGGTAGTTGAAGCAGAGTCGTTCCGTTCCATCCTTCTTCTTGACAAAAAGAACACCACAACCCCATGGAGATGAACTCGGTCTGATCAGACCCATACGCTCTTGTTCATCAAGTTGTTTCTTCAACTCCTTCAACTCCTCTGGTCCAAGCTTATAAGGACGTTTGCAAACAGGTTCCGTGACAGGCTCAAGATTGATAATGAATTCAACTGGCCGGTGAGGAGGCATTCCTGGAAGCTCTTCTGGAAAGACGTCTTGATATTCACAAACGACTGGAATCTGAGAGATGGCATTCAACTCGCCCTTCTCATTGAGAGAAAACAGTCGAATGGTATCATCACAAGCGGCATAGATGATCACATCCTCAGAAGAGTGTGTCAATTGAATCTGCCTGGCAGCACAATCAAGCTAAGCCTTGTGCTTAGAAAGCCAGTCCATGCCGAGAATTAGATCAATATCCGAGTCACCAAGAACAATTGGAGAAGACAGAAATTTATAGTTGCCCATCTCAATTGACACATCAGGAGCTATCAAACTAGAGCTCAAATGTTTACCCAGAGAAATGTCAGCCATGGGTTTAACCAAAAGTGAAGTAGTGAAGTCATGCTTGGAAAAAAACGGTCTTGACATGAAACAATGCAATGCACCAGTGTCGAAAAGAACTTTTGCAGGAATAGAGTTAACTGGAAGGTTACCCATGATCACATCTGAAGAATCCTCTGCCTGAGCTGCGTTCATCATGTTGACCTTAGCATGCTTGGGATTATGCTTGACCACTGCATTGCTGGCAGATCTCACAGGAGGCGGAGGTGGAAGGTGCCTTTGGTTGAAGCACTTGTTTGCATAGTGCCCTTTCTGCTGACACTTGTTGCAAGTAACCTCTGAGAGCGGACGGTGATAAGGAGCACTTGACCTTGGAGTATGAGACTGAGCTTTGTTCTGATAGCCTGGGTTGGGTGGGTGGGAAGATCCATTGCCACCTTTGCTTTTCTGCTGATAAGGCAACCAGAACTTCTGTTGCTTAGCTCCCACTTGTGATGAAGAAGAAGATTGAACTGCATCCCTGACTCTCTTCTTAGATGCCTCACACTTGAGCTAAGCAACTTCTTGCTTTAGTGCCATGTTGTAGAATTGATCAAACTTAGTCGGCTCAAGAAGCACGAGAGCTAATTGCATATCTTCTCTAAGGCCACCTCTGAATTGATAAATCATACTCTTTTCATCAGGGACATCTTGTTTAGCGAAGCGAGCAAGTTTCTGAAACTGGATATTGTATTGATACACGGACATGCTGCCTTGCTTGAGACCGCGGAACTCCTCACGCTTGCTCTCAGCAACACTTGGTGGGATGTGATGAGCTTTGAAGTCTCGGCGGAAATCATTCCAGGTAATCACACGACCTCCTCTGGAATCTCTGTATTGTTGATACCACTCAGCAGCTTGGTCCTTGAGTTGAAACGAAGCAAACTTGACAAAATCCTCAGGCCTGACATTGCTACATTCAAAATGTTTGCAGATATCCACGAGCCAGTCGTCAGCGTCTATGGCCTCGACACAATTGCTGAAGGACTTCGGCTGGTTTATGAGGAACTGCTTAAGGGTAGCAAACTGAGGGTAATTGTTGCCTTGGCCTTGATTTCCTTGGTTGCCTTGCCCTTGGTTGCGCTCTTGCAAGAGTTGCAAAAGCATCTGAGTGTTGGCGTCGGTGGCTGCCATGACGGCTTGCCATGCCTCCGGAGGTGGAGGTGGTGGCGGAGGGTTCGACTGATCCCCATCATTGCGGTCCGGATTCTGATGCATTGGAGGAGCCATCCTGAAGAGGTTGACATCCATTAGCATCTTGAAAGACATATATTCAAGCTGAATCAATGGATCGAAATTGCAACATAAAGTCTTAACATTCGAACAAGGATGAATGAATGAATTCCAAAGTAAATCATCACACTTCCATTAAGGTTGAGAAGCCACTTAGATAAAGGTATAAGAATAAAGCAACAAGGTACAGATATGAACAAATAAATGGTAAGGATTACCCAATCACAAACCAAATATCTGTGGGAAGAAATACTAGAGCTACATGAATTCCCACCTATAAAACTCCCGAAACTTTCTGGTTATGCAATCAGGTGTTGGGGATACAGGGGAAGCATAATATCTCACCCAAAACTAACAAATCCTACATCCAGCTGTATCCATCCTTCAACACATAACCAAGAAACCTTTGGAAATCATTTACCTCAACCTTCGAAAAGCATCCATTATACGAGTTATGGCAATACTACCGAACTCCCGCCCTAGTACTGGGTGACGTCGAGGTTATCTCACCAACAACTACATAAAAGAGATTTTGGATGTCGGTGAACTCAGGTATTCCAGAACTGCAACGATAAAATTGTGACGACAACACCTCAGAGCTCAATTCCCCGGGACACTTCCACAACCCCTAAATGTTAGGAGGCACCAAGAACAATGTTCTCGTCACAAAACCATCGGAACGATTCCAAGATACCCGCGTGATCCTAAAAAAATCGTGAAATTTAAGGAGAGAAGAGTCAAAAATCTACGTTAGGATGCCTCACCAGAGCGACGAAGGGATTGAGGAGTAAAAAGAATCCTACTCTCCGATATATATAATCCTAAGACTCAAAACATTTTGTTCTAGACTCAACAACGTCAGCGATTCGATCAAGCAGGGGGCTCCTAAATCGGGGAAGGCTCTGATACCAACTTGTAACACCCACAATGCGGCTATATCTCCCACGTATCGGGGCATGACTTAGAGGCATAGCCGCATGGTAGGCATGTCACAAGAGGGGTAATCTTTACACATCCCATGTACTGAATAAGAAAGGGATAAAGAGTCGGCTTACAATCACCACTTCACACAATACATAAATAATCCATACATCATCCAAGGTACAATCAAAGGTCCGACTACGGAACCAAAATAAAGAAAGACAACCCCAATTGCTAGATTCCCGATCTTCCCAACTGGGCTCCTCTACTGATCATCCGAAAAAGAAACATAGTAACGGCCCGAATCCTCGTCTAACTCCCACTTGAGTTCGGTAGCGTCCCCTGCACTGGCATCATCGGCACCTGCATCTGTTTGGAAGTAACCGTGAGTCACGAGGACTCAGCAATCTCACACCTGCGAGATCAAGACTATTTAAGCTTATGGGTAGGAAAAAGGTAGTGAGGTGGAGCTGCAGCAAGCACTAGCATATATGGTGGCTAACATACGCAAATGAGAGTGAGAAGAGAAGCAACACATGGTCGAGAAGCTATAAGTGATCAAGAAGTGATCCTGAAGCTACTTACATTCAAGCATAACACGAGACCGTGTTCTCTTCCCGGACTCCGCCGAAAAGAGACCATCATGGCTACACACGCGATTGATTCATTTTAATTAAGTTAATTAAGTGTCAAGTTCTCTACAACCAGATATTAACAAATTCCCATCTGCTCATAACCGCGGGCACGTCTTTCAAAAGTTCAAAACCCTACAGGGGTGTCCCAACTTAGCCCATCACAAGCTCTCATGGTCAACAAAGGATATTCCTTCTCGCGGGAAGACCCGATCAGTCTCGGAATCCTGGTTACAAGACATGTCGACAATGGTAAAACAAGACCAGTAAAGCTGCCTGATGTGCCGACAAATCCCGATAGGAGTCACACGTATCTCGTTCTCAGGGCACACCGGATAGGTCAAGCTACGAGTAAAACCAAACCACAAGTTACCCCGAGGTGGCCCCGCAGGTTTCCTGTTTTGGACCAACACTCAGAGGAGCACTGGCCCAGGGGGGTTTAAAATAAAGATGACCCTTGAGTCTGCAGAACCCAAGGGAAAGGTATATGGTGGTAGGTAGGCAAATGGTAAAACCAAGGTTGGGCCTTGCTGGAGGAGTTTTATTCAACGCGAACTGTCAAGGGGTTCCCATAACACCCAACCGCGTAAGGAACGGAAAATCAAGGAACATAACACCGGTATGACGCAAAGTAGGGCGACAAGAGTGGAACAAAACACCAGGCAAAAGGCCGAGGCTTCCACCCTTTACCAAGTACATAGATGCATTAAAGTAAATAAGATATAATAATGATATCCCAACAATATCCATGTTCCAACATGGAACAAACTTCATCTTCACCTGCAACTAGCAACGCTGTAAGAGGGGCTGAGCAAAAGCGGTAACATAGCCAAACAACGGTTTGCTAGGAAATGTGGGTTAGAGGCTTGACATGGAAATATGGTAGGCATGATATAGACAGTGGTAGGAAGCGCGGCATAGCAATAGAGCGAACAACTAGCAAGCAAAGATAGAAGTGATTTCGAGGGTATGGTCATCTTGCCTGCAAAGTTCTCAGAGTTGTCGAAAGCTTGATCCTCGTTAGCGTACTCAACAGGTTCCTCAATCATGTACTCGTCTCCCGGCTCTACCCAGAGCAAGAACACAAGCAAAGGACCAACAATCAATCATGGTGCAATACACAAGCCACATGATGCAAAACATGACATGATATGCAATGCATATGCGTGCTCCGGAAGGGAAAGAATGATTAAGGCATCAACTTGGCAAACCAAGTGTTCCGCTGGAAAGATGAGATGATTTCGGTCGAAATCGATATAAAGATCATCGGAAACGGATCCACGGTTTGCAAATGGCAAGCAAAACAAGAATGACACAATTCTGCGATTAACAACACGATGCCACCTAGAATGCAATAAGAAACTAAGCTACTGCACTCCAACATAGCAACAAAGTACATGGAAGTGATGTACACAAGATGCTTGACAAAAATTGAACACTGAGCTACGGCTAAATCACACAAGAGCAGGTTCAAACAAGCATGGCAAAAGTGCAAAAGATATCAGCTTCACAGACTTAGTGAAAATACTAACATGCCAGAAATAATATCAGAAAGCCATGTTTAGAGCAAGCAAACAACATGCTACAGGAACATATCATAGCAAACAAAGGCATGTCATGATGTGGTTCAAAACTCATGTAGAGCTCATGCTCATATGGAGCACACATCAAATGTGAAAAAAATGACAAATCATCATAATCTGATAAGTAGTAACAGTAAACATTTTATAGCACTCTTGCATAAATGATTAGGGCATCAAGATGAACTCAAACAAGCATGTCACAATGGAATGAAATGAAGGGCATCTCACAATGAACATTTTGATATATCATATGCATCAAACGGAGCTATGGTCATGGAGATATGGCATGACGAATAGGGCATAAAAATAACAGAGAGCTCCGGGACCTGGCGGAATTTCACCTCCGCGAAAGTCAACGCGGGACGGAGCGGTACCGGGGCGGAGTGGATCGGGACACCGGGCGGCATTTGGTTCAAAGGATGGGTGGATTTGGTCCCGGTTGGCGCAGACTTCGAGGATCACCGAGATCCATGCCGGAGTCGAGGGAGATGGCCGGCTGGAGCGGAGGGAGCTCGCCGAAGTCGGGGAAGGAGCGGATCCAGCGGGTGGACGATGCAGCGGAGCGGCGACCGGGCGGAACGGCGGGGCAAGGCGGAGCCGAGACGGCGATGGCGAAGTGGCGGGCCGGTGACGCGGTTGGCTGCGGTGGCCGGCGAAGTGGCGACGGCGGCACGCGAGCACGACGGCGGAGGGCGGAGCAGGGAGGTGTGGTGAGGCGGTCGGACCCCGCGGGCCGGTGTGGTGGGAGGCGGCGGCGTGCCACTTGGCAGCACACCAGTGGCCGCGGGCAGCGGCGGCGACTCGTCCGATGCGGACGGACGTGTCCGGCGGCGGAGAGGGTTAGGTTAGGGTTTATCTGCCCGAGAATTTCGGGAAGGGCACATATTTATAGGTAGGAGGAGGTAGGAGTGTCCAAATGAGGTGTAGTTTTCGCCCACACGATCGTGATCCGACGACGGAGGACATGGAAGTTGTTTGGATGGGTTATTGGGCTGTTTTGGAGGGGTGTTGGGCTGCAACACACAAGAGGCTTTTGCGGTTACTTGGTTAACCGTTGGAGCATCAAACGGCCTCCAAATGGAATAAAATTTGACAGGCGGTCTACCGGTGGTGTACCAAGGCCACTTGGCAAATCTGAACCCATTCCGAGAACGTCTAACACTTGTTCACGAAAAGAGACAAGAGGGGTGCGCCGGTGCATGTAGGAGTGTCGGATTGCAAAACGGACAACGGGGAAAATGCTCGGATGCATAAGATGAACATGTATGCAAATGAGATGCACATGATGACATGATATGGAATGCAAGACATGAACAAAATGATTATCAAAGACAAAACCCAACCACGAAGGGAATCTCATAACTTAAAGCCGAAAATGGCAATAGTCGGAGTTACAAATATGGAAAGTTACATTCGGGGTGTTATAGTGAACTATTCCCTCCTCATCATGGAGACCGCCAGGATGATGAAGGTGGCCTCCGGTGATGGTTTCCCCCTCCGGCAGGGTGTTAGAATGGGCTCCCGATTGGTTTTTCATGGCTATAGAGGCTTACGGCGGCGGAACTTCTGATCTAGGTTTCTTTCTCGGGGTTTCAGGATTTATAAGAATTTTTGGCGTCAGTCTCACGCCAGGGGGTTCCTGAGGGACCCACAAGCCAGGGGCGTGGCCTAGGGGGCACCCCCTACCCTTGTGGTTGCCTCGGGACTCTTCTGGCCCAACTCCGATGCTCCGTGGGCTTCTTCTGGTCCATAAAAAATCATCGTAAATTTTCAGCTCGTTTGGACTCCGTTTGATATTCCTTTTGTGTAAAACTCAAAAACAAGGAAAAAATAGAAACTGGCACTGGGCTCTGGGTTAATAAGTTTGTCCAAAAAATAATATAAAATAGCATATTAATGCATATAAAACATCCAAAACAAATAATATAATAGCATGGAACAATCTAAAATTATAGATACGTTGGAGACATATCATGTCTGCAAATAGGTTATTTGCATTTCTTGAAGAAAGATGATTATATCATGATGACTTTTGATATGATTCGATGTAACTGGCTTTTTAGATTAACCTCTGTGTGGGTCTTAATGATATATGGTTTATATGGGGAGGTTTGTAATCTTGTACAGTGACCATTTATTGATTTATCGAAGAAACTAAGTTTCATGTGGATTAGAGGTATCTTAGTTATGAATGCAGCTTGCTATCATGTTTATCACTCCATCTTGGACTCATAGACTTTCCACACCGAAAGTAGATATCCCAGAGGTTTATATGAATTATTATCTTTCACAAAAGGAAGATATGTATAAACATGGATAGATATCTTGCTTATCTTGCACCGAAGTCACAAAACTGTACACATGGTTATCTTCATTGTGCATGCTTGCAATCTGTCGTCCAACGTAACCTTTTTGTGCAGAGGTGTCTTTTGACCTATGTCATCATATTGTCGCTTTTGGTTCACTCGTCACCGAGATAAAGAGTTTGTGTGAGGATATGCTTTTAGCTTGTAGTTTTGTAGCGAACCACATGTATACTCATCAAGAAAATTGTTTCTCCACCAGCCATTCATATTGGCTTATAATTATCTTAAAGATGATAAACAATGAACTTGATATTTTGTATGTTATTCACACACACACACACACGCACACACACACACACACACACACACATATATATATGGGAGGCATGATAAGCAAGTGGTAGGTATCGCAACATAGGCATAGCAAAAGAGCGAGCAACTAGCAAGCAAAGATAGAAGTGATTTCGAGGGTATGGTCATCTTGCCTGAAATCCCGCAAGGAAGAAGAACGAGTCCATGAAGAAGAGAAACGGACGTAGTCGAATGGGTCCTCACAAACGGGACGTTACCGGAACCAACCCAAAGAATCAAACACCGGAAAGAAGCACACAACATAGTAAACAACCAACACATGAACATGGTATGATATGCGGAATGTGGTATGCGATGCATATGCATGATTTGACAAGGAATGATTGAACCTGGCCTCAACTTGGAAATCCAAGTGTGCCACTTGAAAGGTGAGGTGATTTCGGTTGAAATCAATATAAAGATCACCGGAATCGGAGGCACGGTTTGGAAATGGCAAGCAAAACAAATATGGCACCAGTCTCCGATAAACGGCAAGTAGCCATCTAAATGCAACAAGTTAAACATGCTACAACACTCAAACATGGCAAAAAAATACATGGCAGGGATCCACTCATGATACTTGACAAAAGATGAACACTGAGTTACGGCCAATTCATTCATTAACATGCTCAAACAAGCATGGCAAAAGTGCAATTGTTAAACAGGTTTCAGACTTAGTGAAATTAACACAAGCCTGGAATTTCAGATCAGGTAGCACACTTTAGAGCAATAAAACTATATGCTACAGGAACTTAACATGGCAAAGTAAAGCATGCCATGAAGCTACTCAAAGAGCTTAACAAAAGTGCCTTAGTGACCTTGAGCCAAAAGGGATCATAAAATATAATTGCAAGCATGTGAACATGGCAAAAACATAATCAGATTATAGACTTAGTGAAAAACTGGAGCATGCAAATCTGTTAACGAGTAGGCATGTTTACGAGCTCGATGCACTCACTACAGAGCAAGGCATGACAAACTAAGCATACACCCATCAAGAATACATATCATATAAGCTAGACATGGCAACAACAACAACATAGCATACACGGATCAACAACAACATCCTCGGCAAAATTGCTAACAAGTAGTCAATCTGCCAGGATTTACAAAATAGAAAAGGTAGAGCTCGATTGACTCAAGCTAGGGTGCTCCATAATTTCAAACAAAGACATGGATGGATAGAGCACCACAAGATTAACAAATCATCCTTACTGGTCATCCTCAAAAGAGGCACGGATCACTAGGAAACAACATGAACATATTGTTGGAAATATGCCCTAGAGGCAATAATAAAAGGATTATTATTATATTTCCTTGTTCATGATAATTGTCTTTTATTCATGCTATAATTGTGTTATCCGGAAATCGTAATACATGTGTGAATACATAGACACCAACATGTCCCTAGTAAGCCTCTAGTTGACTAGCTCGTTGATCAATAGATAGTCGTGGTTTCCTGACTATGGACATTGGATGTCATTGATAACGAGATCACATCATTAGGAGAATGATGTGATGGACAAGACCAAATCCTAAGCATAGCACAAGATCGTATAGTTCGTTTGCTAGAGTTTTTCCAATGTCAAGTATCTTTTCCTTAGACCATGAGATCGTGTAACTCCCGGATACCGTAGGAGTGCTTTGGGTGTACCAAACGTCACAACGTAACTGGGTGACTATAAAGGTATACTACGGGTATCTCCGAAAGTGTCTGTTGGGTTGACACGAATCAAGACTGGGATTTGTCACTCTGTATGACGGAGAGGTATCTCTAGGCCCACTCGGTAATGCATCATCATAATGAGCTCAATGTGGTCAAGTGGTTGATCACGGGATCATGCATTACGGTACGAGTAAAGTGACTTGCCGGTAACGAGACTGAACAAGGTATTGGGATACCGACGATCGAGTCTCGGGCAAGTAACGTACCGATTGACAAAGGGAATTGTATACAGGGTTGCTTGAATCCTCGACATCGTGGTTCATCCGATGAGATCATCGAGGAGCATGTGGGAGCCAACATGGGTATCCAGATCCCGCTGTTGGTATTGGTCGGAGAGCCCTCTCGGTCATGTCTACATGTCTCCCGAACCCATAGGGTCTACACACTTAAGGTTCGGTGACGCTAGGGTTGTAGAGATATGAGTATGCAATAATCCGAAAGTTGTTTGGAGTCACGGATGAGATCCTGGACATCACGAGGAGTTCTCGAATGGTCCGGAGGTGAAGAATTATATATAGGAAGTGTAGTTTCGGCCATCGGGAAAGATCCGGGGTCACCGGTATTGTACCGGGACCACCGGATGGGTCCCGGGGGTCCATCGGGTGGGGTCACCCATCCCGGAGGGCCCCATGGGATGAAGTGGGGAGGGGAACCAGCCCTTGGTGGGCTGGTGCGCCCCCCCTTGCCCCCCCATGCGCCTAGGGTTGGGAACCCTAGGGGAGGGGGCGCCTCTACTTGCCTTGGGGGGTACTCCACCCCCTTGGTCGCCGCCCCCTAGGAGATCCCATCTCCTAGGGCCGGCGCACCCCCCTAGGGGGCCTATATAAAGGGGGGGGGAGGGAGGGCAGCAACACCCCAAGTCTTGGCGCCTCCCTCTCCCCTGCTACACCTCTCCTTCTCGCAGAAGCTCGGCGAAGCCCTACTGCGATCACTGCTGCATCCACCACCACGCCGTCGTGCTGCTGGATCTCCGTCAACCTCTCCTCCCCCCTTGCTGGATCAAGAAGGAGGAGACGTCATCCGCTCTGTACGTGTGTTGAACGCGGAGGTGCCGTCCGTTCGACACTTGGTCATCGGTGATTTGAATCACGGCGAGTACGACTCCATCATCCACGTTCTCTTGAACGCTTCTGCTCGCGATCTACAAGGGTATGTAGATGCACTCCCCTCTCGTTGCTAGATGACTCCATAGATAGATCTTGGTGAAACATAGAGAATTTTTTTTGTTTTCTGCAACGTTCCCCAACACATATGGCATATTGATAAAAACAGATCAAGGACTTAGAGAAATCCTAAGTCCCTGAAATCAGCATCAACGAATGCACCACTTTGCAAGCTTGTGCTAGTCACCACACATATCAAAAAAATACATGGATAACACCTCTAGAAAGATGGAATGGCATATAACAAAACACATGTAGAGCTCAAGAGCATATCATGCACACAATAATCATGGCAAAAATGACAAATAGCTATTTGGTGCAGCAGATCTGACAATTATCTCATATAGCTCTCTTCCAACAGCATTTCGGGCATCAAGATGAGATCAAATGAAAATGATGCAATAAGATGAAATGATGTACTCTCTGAGGCGAACATTTTGATATGCTACACGCACAAAACGGATCTACGGATGCAAAGTTACGACATGATGAAATATGCTAGAAAAAGTATCAGGAGAAAGACTTAGAGAAAAGGAGAGGTCAACCCTAGGGTTTTGAACCCAGATCTGAGATCCATCATGCGGATCGAGGTTTGTCGGGGTCCTCGCCGGAGTTGAGGAAAGCTCGCCGGAGCTCGCCGGGGAGGAGCTTGCCGGAGATGGAAGGGGCCAGCTGGGGCGGTTCGACGGCGTGGAGGAGGCGGCGCCGGGCGGCGCGGTCGCCGGAGCGTGGCGCGGTGTCGGGCGGCGGATGC
>NC_057800.1:510120506-510141013 GCF_018294505.1 Triticum aestivum | reverse complement strand
CGGCGGCGGCGCGGGTCGGACGTGTCCGGCCCGGCGATTTTTGTCCGGCGGCGGAGAGGGAGCGGGGCTAGGGTTAGGGATCCGGAATTTCCGGGGGAGTGCACCTATTTATAGATAGAGGGAGCTAGGAGAGTCCAAATGAGGTGCGGTTTTCGGCCACGCGATCGTGATCGAATGCTCTAGATGATGGAGAAAGTTTTGGTGGGTTTTGGGCCACTTTGGAGGGGTGTTGGGCTGCAACACACACGAGGCCTTTTCGGTCCCTCGGTTAACCATTGGAGTATCAAACGAAGTCCAAATGATACGAAACTTGACAGGCGGTCTACCGGTAGTAAACCAAGGCTGCATGACAAGTCTTGGTCCAAACCAGAAATGTTTAACACCCGCACACGAAAAGAGGTAGAAAGGAACACCGGGTGACATAGAGGCGCCGGATTGCAAAACGAACAACGGGGAAAATGCTCGGATGCATGAGACAAACACGTATGCAAATTCAATGCACATGATGACATGATATGAGATGCAACACGCAAGCAAAGACAAGGCAACAACAGCGAATAACTGGAGGACACCTGGCACATCGGTCTCGGGGCGCTACAATCTATCCTTTCCTCCCTCTATTCATCCCTTTTCTCTCTCGCCGACAGTGTCGCTCCACCACCCTGGCCGCCCCCAAGCCCTTCTCGGAACTCCACGACCTTCACCGCTACACCTGGGCTCCACACCGTTTGTCCTTCGCCACCGGTCCACACCTCTCATCCGTCCTCCATGTAGGTATACCATCCCCCTACAGTAGTCACCACGGCCAAAAAGTGTTTGCTGAAATGCTTGTGCTAAATTTTGTCCCTTCTTTGAAGCAATGATTTAGACATGGAGTGCATATACAAGAACTAAGTTGAGTCGTCTGACAACTCATCTGACGAAGAGGACTATATCGATGAAACAATGATGATGTATGCGGTCCTTGCAGATGTAGAACATACGAAAGAGCATGTTCTTAATTTCAATGGATCAATCAAGGGTCACTGAGTGCTCAATCGAAATAGGGCACAGTGTCGAGTCAATTCCGATGAATCTTAGGTATGGGGTCCCGAGCTAGTAGCCTAAGTATGATGGTAACAATAGACGTGAGGTTTTACCCAGGTTCGGGCTCTTCCTAAGAGATAATATCCTACTTCCTGCTTTTTATTGTATTGAATGTGGATGGAGTACAGAGTGCATGGGTTTCCACCACGAGATTGTCTATTGCTTGATTGCACACTAGGCCTCTACGTGCCCTACCCTGATGCGGCTTGAAACTGCGTCGGTATTTCCCCAAAGAGGAAGGGATGATGCAGTACAATTATGGTAGGTATTTCCCTTAGTTATGAAACCAAGGTATCAATCCAATATGAGAACCAAGCAACACTATGTAAACAATACCTGCACACAAAGAACAAATCCTCGCAACCCAACGCGTAAGAGGGGTTGTCAATCCCTCCTCGGTAAAAAGATAGATTAATTTGTATGAGTTTGGATAAATAGATCTTGCAAAAATACGAAATAAAATAAATAAAGAAAAAAGTCCAGCAAGGTATTTTTGGGTTTTTGGAATAATAGATCTGAAAATAAATATGGTAAAAGATAGATCGGAAAGCAAATATGATAAAAGATAGACCCGGGGGCCATAGATTTCACTAGTGGCTTCTCTCGAGAAAATAGCATACGGTGGGTAAACTAATTACTGTTGAGCAATTAATATAAGAACAAATAATTATGACGATATCAAAGGCAATCATCAATATATAGGCATCACGTCCAAGATTAGTAGACCAAAATGATTCTGCATCTACTAGTATTACTCCACACATCAACCGCTATCCAGCGTGCATCTAGTGTATTAAGTTCTTGGAGAAACGAGTCATGCAATAAGAACGATGACATGAAGTAGACAAGATATATTCACGTAGGAATAGATCCCATCTTATTATCCTTAATAGAAACGATACATACATACCTCGCTACCCCTTCTGTCACTGGGTGAGGACACTGTAAGATCGAAGCCATCACAAAGCACCTCTTCCCATTGCAAGAAAAATCGATCTAGTTGACCTAACTAAACCAAAGATTCAAAGAAGGAATGTGAAGCTATAAATAACCATGCATATAAGAGATCAAAGAAAACTCAAATAATATTCATGGATATAGATCTGATCATAAACTCGAACTTCATCGGATCCCAACAAACAGACCTCAAGAAGTCATTACATCAAATAGATCTCCAAGAGACCATTGTATTGAGAATCAAAAAGAGAGAAGAAGCCATCTAGCTACTGCCTATGGACTCTTAGGTCTATGGTGGACTATTCACGCATTATTAGAGAGGCACCAACGAGGATGATGAACCCCTCCGTGATGGTGTTAGATTGGATCTCGTGGTTCTGGAACTTGCGGTAGCTGGAATTGTGTTTCATCGATTCCGCTAGGGTTTCTTAAATATTTGGGTATTTATAGAGCGAAAAGGTGGTGCAGGAGACCCCCCCGTGGGCCCCACAACCCATCAGGGCATGCCAGGGGCCTCTGGCGTGCTCTAGTGTCTTGTCGTCCCCACGGGCCTCCCCCAGGTGCTTCCTTAGCTCCCAATTTGTCTTCTTGTCCAAAAAAGTCTTCAAAAAGTTTCACTGCATTTGGACCCTGTTTGATAGGGATATTCTGCGAAGTAAAAAACAAGCAAAAAACATCAACTAGCACCAGGCACTATGTTAATAGGCCAGTCCCAAAAAATGATATAAAGTTGCTATAAAATGATTGTAAACCATCCAAGAATGATAATATAACAACATGGAATAATCAAAAATTATAGATATGTTAGAGACGTATCATACCCCCTGGTTTATGTAGGTACCGGGGGGGGGGTCGAGGGTCATAGCTATGTCAGCTACGTATTAGGGAAAGTGTGTTGTAGTCGACGCGTGAGTCCCTAGAGTATGCGTGAAGTCTTCGGGAACCTTCCTTATACACGCCATGGGCTTCTTATGTGTGGCCCATTACCAAACCAATATGGGGGTCCTCGGTCCATCCCACCTCTCCGGGAGACGGTGTGTTGAGTATTCCCATGTACATGACACCATCACACGGGGTCATTTGACGCTCATGAACAGCTACTTTGCCCCCGATACCTTGTTCACTGACACTTATTGTTGTTGCTTTTTCAGATGTGAAAAAATGCCTTTGATCATCTCTTGCTACTCCTGTAGGAGTTGTTGGATTTTCCTGAAGAGGAAGGGTGATGTAGCACAGCAACAAAAAGTATTTCCCTCGGTTAAGAACCAAGATTTAATCGAACCAGTAGGAGTCAACAAGCTAACAAGATAAGCGACACGTGCACACAAACAAAATAAAAAGCTTGCACCCAACTTCGCAAGGGGGTTGTAAATATCCTCGTCTTTCTAGTTGCAAAATTAAAAGAAAGTAGTGGATAGATAGCAGAACAACATAATAATCAAAGTAAATAAAAGAGTAATTGTGTAAACGCAAGTATTGATGTTGAATGGACTAGAAGGCCATAGGTTCACTAGTGGCATCTTTCTCTAAAGCGGAAAATGGCATGGTAGACAAATTATTATTGGGCAATTGACACAAAAGTAGCATTTATAACTATGACCATTCATGGAATAATCTTATATAGGCATTACATCCGTGATAAGTGGACCAATATCCAACTGCATCTACTACTATTACTCCACCCCAACCGCTATCTAGCATGCATCTCAAGGTGTTAAGATTAATGAGAAACAAAGTGACGTAGTAAGCAATATGATATAATGTAGATAGAGAGAAATTTGGAAATAAGACAAATCCACGTTGTTTTATCCTTAGTGACAACAATACAATATATGCCTTGGTCCATGCTGTCACTGTAGTAGAATCACCATGACACGTTTCCAATGTATCTATAATTTTTTTATTGTTAAATGCTATTTGATACTTCTTGAGCTTGCGTTGATTTTCCCCTTGAAGAGGAAAGGGTGATGCAGCAAAGTAGAGATAAGTATTTCCCTCAATTAAGAACCAAGGTATCAATCCAGTAGGAGGCACAAGCAAGTCTCCAATCTATGCACTTGCACAAACTAACAAACATTTGCACACAGCGCGAAAAGGGGTTGTCAATCCCTTCACGGTCACGAACAAGAGTGAGATCTAAAAGAGATATGTATAAACAATAAATAAAAAGGCAAACTAAAGTAAATATAAATAAATTTCAGCAAGGTATTTTGGGGGGGTTTGGTTTATAGATCTGAAAATATATGATGGAAAATAGACCCGGGGGTCATAGGTTTCACTAGAGGCTTCTCTCTTGAAGATATCATACGGTGGGTAAACAAATTACTGTCAAACAATTGATAGAAAAGTGCAAAGTTATGATGATATCAAGGCAATGATCATGAATATAGGCATCATGTCTGTGTCAAGTAGACCGACTCCTGCCTGCATCTACTACTATTACTCCACACATCGACCGATATCCAGCATGCATCTAGAGTACTAAGTTCATAAGAACGGAGTAACACCCTAAGTAAGATGACATGATGTAGAGGGATAAACTCAAGCAATATGATGAAAACTCCATCTTTTTACCATTGATGGCAACAATACAATACGTGCCTCGCTACCTGTTGGGGATATAACTATTAGGTATGACCCGCCCAGGAGGGGCCGGGTTATACCTATGGCGATTCATGAAGCCCAAGACAGCTCTGGAAGATGGAGGTTTAGTTAAGGGCCCAAGACCCAAAGGTGACTCAAGGCCCGTAAAGATAAACCTCTATATGTACATAACTTGCATTGTAAGACATGAATAGTTAGAGACTGAGCCGAACACTATTTATGAGCCGTTCGGGATTCTATGAGCCGCTGGGGGCAGCCTCTGTATATAAAGGGACGACCCGGCGGCGGTTCAGGGCAAGAAATAACAGATCGAGAGCCAGGTTAAGCGTATTTGCTCCCTGGTCATTGAAACCCTAGCAATACCACCTCAAACTGGATTAGGCCTTTACCTTCACCGCAAGGGGCCGAACCAGTATAAACTCCTCGTGTCCTTTGTCCCGTTTAACCCCTTTAAGCTTCCTAGTTGCGATGGCTCCATGATTAAGTCCTTTCACTAGGACATCTGCCGTGAAAATTCCATGACACTACCCCTACCATGTCACTGGGTGAGGACACCGCAAGATTGAACCCAAAACTAAGCACCTCTCCCATTGCAAGAAAAACCAATCTAGTTGGCCAAACCAAACCGATAATTCGAAGATAAATACAAAGATATTTGATCATGCATAATAGAGTTCAGAAAAGACTCAAATAATATTCATAGATAATCTGATCATAAATTCACAATTCATCGGATCTCGACAAACATACCGCAAAAGAATATTACATCGGATAGAACTTCAAGAATATCGAGGAGAACATGGTATTGAAGATCATAGAGAGAGAAGAAGCCATCACGCTACTAGCTATGGACCCTTAGGTCCGTGGTAAAGTACTCACGCTTCATCAGAAGGGCAGTAAGGTTGATGCCCTTCGTGATCGAATCCCCCTCCGACAGGGTGCCGAAAAAGGTCCCAAGATGGGATCTCACGGGAACAAAGGCTTGCGATGGCGAAAAAGTATTTTGGTAGATGCCCCTGGTGGTTTGGGCATATTTTGGAATTTATAGTGCAATAATTATGGTTGGGGGACTCCCGAGGTGTCTGTCGTGGATCTAAGACTGACAGTAGAATGGGGGGTAGGTATGAGGAGGCAAGATCCTAGCTATGGAGTAGTTGTACACATGAGTTTTACGAGTTCAGGACCTTCTTGGAAGAAGTAGCAGCCCTATGTCTCGGTGCCCTGAGGCGGTCGACTAGATTATGTCTGTGCGTGTGTGTGTTTACAAAAGATGCGAACCGTTGTCCCAGAGGAGGGGGGTGGCTTATATAGAGTGCGCCAGGACCCCTGCTCCCCTCTGTTACACAAGGTTCAATGTACATTAAGAGAGGAACGTTACTCGTAATGCTAGCCATTAAGTGCTATAAATGAAAATTAAGCCTATAAGTAAATGCTCGACCGTTGTTGGTGCAGAGTGGCTTTAGATATTCTGGTAGTCGAGTGGCTTCTGCGACGGTCGAGTGACATTGATTCTTCCGAGTGGAACGTCTCTGGTCGAGTGGATGATGGTACCCTTTGAATGATTCTGGCTTTAGGGTGATGTCCTAGGGGAAGGTGTCTAGGTCAGGCCTATGACCCTACCCTAGGTACATAGCCTCATCAGTGTCCACAAGCTAGGGGTGCCCCACTAGGGCGCGCCCTAAGGGCTTGTGGGCCCCTCTAGACTCCTCTGACCCCCTCTCCAAGTCCTACGGGTGTCTTTTGGTCCACGAAAAATCATTGAGGAAGTTTTATTTCGTTTGGACTCCATTTGATATTCCTTTTTTGTAAAACTCAAAAACAAGGAAAAATAGAAACTGGCACTGGGCTCTAAGTTAATAGGTTAGTCCCAGAAATAATATAAAATAGCATATTAATGCATATAAACATCCAAAACAGATAATATAAAAGCATGGAATAATAAAAAAATTATAGATATGTTGGAGACGTATCAAGCATCCCCAAGCTTAATTTCTGCTCATCCTTGAGTAGGTAAATGATAAAAATAGAATTTTTGATGTGTAGTGCTACCTAACATATTTATCCATGTAATCTTATTTATTGTGGCATGAATATTTAGATCCATAAGATTCAAAACAAAAGTTTAATATTGACATGAAAACAATAATACTTCAAGCATGCTAATAAAGCAATCATGTCTTCTCAAAATAACATGGCCAAAGAAAGTTATCCCTACAAAATCATATACTCTGGCTATGCTCCATCTTCATCACACAAAGTATTTCATCATGCACAACCCCGATGACAAGCCAAGCAATTGTTTCATACTTTTAGTGTTCTTAAACTTTTTCAACTTTCACACAATACATGAGTGTGAGCCATGGATATAGCACTATAGGTGGGATAGAATATGGTGGTTGTGGAGAAGACAAAAAGAAGGAGAAAGTCTCACATCAACTAGGTGTATTAACGGGCTATGGAGATGCCCATCAATAGATATCAATGTGAGTGAGTAGGGAGCCATGCAACGGATGCACTAGAGCTATAAGTGTATGAAGTCTCAAAAAGAAACTAAGTGGGTGTGCATCCAACTCGCTTGCTCACGAAGACCTAGGGAAATTGAGGAAGCCCATCATTGGAATATACATGCCAAGTTCTATAATGAAGAATTCCCACTAGTATATGGAAGTGACAAAATATGAGACTCTATTGTTGGAAATTTGCCCTAGAGGCAATAATAAAATGGTTATTATTATATTTCCTTGTTCATGATAATTGTCTATTGTTCATGCTATAATTGTGTTATTCGGAAATCGTAATACATGTGTGAATACATAGACCACAACATGTCCCTAGTGAGCCTCTAGTTGACTAGCTCGTTGATCAATAGATGGTTACGGTTTCCTGACCATGGACATTGGATGTCAGTGATAACAGAATCACATCATTAGGAGAATGATGTGATGGACAAGACCCAATCCTAAGCATAGCACAAGATCGTGTAGTTCGTCTGCTAAAGCTTTTCTAATGTCAAGTATCATTTCCTTAGACCATGAGATTGTGCAACTCCCGGATACCATAGGAATGCTTTGGGTGTGCCAAACGTCACAACGTAACTGGGTGGATGTAAAGGTGCACTATGGGTATCTCCGAAAGTGTCTGTTGGGTTGGCACGAATCGAGACTGGGATTTGTCGCTCCGTGTGACGGAGAGGTATCTCTGGGCCCACTCGATAGGACATCATCATAATGAGCTCAATGTGATCAAGTAGTTGATCACGGGATGATGTGTTACGGATCGATTAAAAGAGACTTTCCGGTAACGAGATTGAACAAGGTATAGGGATACCGATGATCGAATCTCGGGCAAGTATCATACCAGTAGACAAAGGGAATTGTATACGGGATTGATTGAATCCTTGACATCGTGGTTCATCCGATAAGATCATCGTGGAACATGTAGGAGCCAACATGGGTATCCAGATCCTGCTGTTGGTTATTGACCAAAGAGATGTCTCGGTCATGTCTGCATGCCTCCCGAACCCGTAGGGTCTACACACTTAAGGTTCGATGACGCTAGGGTTATAGGGAAAGTTTGTACGTGGTTACCGAATGTTGTTCAGAGTCCCAGATGAGATCCCGGATGTCACGAGGAGTTCAAGAATGGTCCGGAGGTAAAGAATAATATATAGGAAGTGAGGTGTTGACCACTAGAAGTGTTTCGGGCGTCACCGGTAATGTACCGGGACCACCGGAGGGTTCTGGGGGTCCACCGGGAGGGGCCACCAACCCCGGAGGCTTGCATGGGCCAAGAGTGGGAAGGGACCAGCCCCTGAGTGGGCCTATGCGCCTCCCACCACGGCCCAAGGCACAGCTAGGAGGAGAAAGGGGGAAACCCTAGGCGCAGATGGGCCTAAGGCCCACCCTAGGGCGCCCCCCTCTCCCCCTCTTGGCCGCCCCCTCCATCCCATCTAGATTTGCCGCCCCTAGGGGTGAGAACCCTAGAGGGGGTGCACCCTCCTCCTATAAATAGTGGGGGTTTTAGGGCTGCCAAGGACACGAATCTCTCTCTCTCTCCCTCTCTCTCTCTCTCTCGATGCAGCCCTACCTCTCCACATCCTCGTTCTCCGTAGTGCTTGGCGAAGCCCTGCTGGAAACCATGCTGCTCCTCCACCACCACGCCGTCGTGCTGCTGCTGGAGTTGTCTTCCCCAACCTCTCCCTCCTCCTTGCTGGATCAAGGCACGGGAGACATCACCGGGCTGCACGTGTGTTGAACGCGGAGGCACCGTTGTTCGACGCTTAGATCGGAATCGACCGCGATCTGAATCACTGCGTGTACGCTCCTCCAACCGCGTTCTTGCAACGCTTCCGCATCACGATCTTCGAGGGTATGAAGATGCACTCCCCTCTCTCTCTCGTTGCTAGTTTCTCCATAGATTGATCTTGGTGATGCGTAGAAAATTTTAATTTCTGCAACGATCCCCAACAGTGGCATCATGAGCTAGGTCTATGCGTAGTTTCTATGCACAAGTAGAACACAAGTTGTTGTGGGCGTCGATTTCTCAATTTACTTGCCGTTACTAGTCTTATCTTGATTCGGTGGCATCGTGGGATGAAGCGGCCCGGACTGAACTGACACGTACGCTTACATGAGACAGGTTCCACCGACTGACATGCACTAGTTGCATAAGGTGGCTAGTGGGTGTCTGTCTCTCCCACTTTAGTCGGATCGGATTCGATGAAAAGGGTCCTTATGAAGGATAAATAGAAATTGGCATATCACGTTGTGGTTTTTGCGTAGGTAAGAAACGTTCTTGCTAGAAACCTATAGCAGCCACGTAAAAAAATTGCAACAACAATTAGAGGACGTCTAACTTGTTCTTGCAGCATATGCCGTGTGATGTGATATGGCCAAAAGGATGTGATGAATGATATATGTGATGCATGAGATTGATCATGTTCTTGTAATAGGAATCATGACTTGCATGTCAATGACTATGACAACCGGCAGGAGCCATAGGAGTTGTCTTAATTTATTATATGACTTGCGTGTCAATGAAAACGCCATGTAATTACTTTACTTTATTGCTAACCGTTAGCCATAGTAGTAGAAGTAATAGTTGGCGAGGCAACTTCATGAAGACACGATGATGGAGATCATGATGATGGAGATCATGGTGTCATGCTGGTGACGATGATGATCATGGTGCCCCGAAGATGGAGATCAAAAGGAGCAAAATGATATTGGCCATATCATGTCACTATTTGATTGCATGTGATGTTTATCATGTTTTTACATCTTATTTGCTTAGAACGATGGTAGCTTAAATAAGATGATCCCTCGCTATAATTTCAAGAAAGTGTTCCCTCTAACTGTGTACCGTTGCGAAGGTTCGTTGTTTCGAAGCACCACGTGATGATCGTGTGTGATAGATTCTAACGTTCGCATACAACGGGTGTAAGCCAAATTTACACACGCAATAAACTTAGGTTGACTTGATGATCCTAGCATGTACAGACATGACCTCGGAACACAGAAGACCGAAAGGTCGAGCATGAGTCGTATAGAAGATACGATCAACATGAAGATGTTCACCAATGATGACTAGTCCGTCTCACGTGATGATCGGACACGGCCTAGTTGACTCGGATCATGTATCACTTAGATGACTAGAGGGATGTCTATCTGAGTGGGAGTTCATTAAATAATTTGATTAGATGAACTTAATTATCATGAACTTAGTCTAAAATCTTTACAATATGTCTTGTAGATCAAATGGCCCATGCTAATGTTGCCCTCAACTTCAACACGTTCCTAGAGAAAACCAAGCTGAAAGGCGATGGCAGCAACTACATGGACTGGGTCCGTAACCTGAGGATTATCCTCATAGCTGCCAAGAAAGCATATGTCCTTGAAGCACCCCTAGGTGACGCACCCATTTTCCCAACAACTCAAGACGTTATGAACGCCTGGCAGTCGCGTAGTGATGATTACTCCCTGGTTCAGTGCAACATGCTTTAAAGCTTAGAACCGGGGCTCCAAAAGCGTTTTGAGCAACACGGAGCATATGAGATGTTCCAAGAGCTGAAAATGGTTTTCCAAGCTCATGCCTGAGTCGAGAGATATGAAGTCTCCGACAAGTTCTACAGTTGTAAGATGGAGGAGAACAATTCTATCAGCGAGCACATACTCAAAATGTCTGGGTTGCACAACCTCTTGTCTCAGCTAGGAGTCAATCTCCCTGACGACGCAGTCGTTGATAGAATCCTTCAGTCACTTCCACCTAGCTACAAGAGCTTTGTGATGAACTTAAATATGCAGGGGATGGAAAAGACCATTCCTGAGGTATATTCAATGCTGAAATCAGCGGAGGTGGAGATCAAAAAGGAACATCAAGTGTTTATGGTGAATAAAACCACTAAGTTCAAGAAAGGCAAGGGTAAAAAGAACTTCAAGAAGGACGGCAAGGGAGTTTCCGCGCCCGGTAAGCAAGCTGCCGGGAAGAAGCCAAAGAATGGACCCAAGCCCGAGACTGAGTGCTTTTATTGCAAGGGAAACAGTCACTGGAAGCAGAACTGCCCCAAGTATTTAGCGGATAAGAAGGCCGGCAATACCAAAGGTATATGTGATATACATGTTATTGATGTGTACCTAACCAGCGCTCGTAGTAGCTCCTGGGTATTTGATACCGACGCGGTTGCTCATATTTGTAACTCAAAACAGGAGCTGTGGAATAAGCGGAGACTGGCGAAGGACGAGGTGACGATGCGCGTCAGGAATGGTTCCGAGGTCGATGTGATCGCCGTCGGCACGCTACCTCTACATTTACCTATGGGATTAGTTTTAAACCTCAATAATTGTTATTTAGTGCCAGCTTTGAGCATGAATATTGTATCTAGATCTCATTTAATACGAGATGGCTACTCATTTAAATCTGAGAATAATGGTTGTTCTATTTATATGAGAGATATGTTTTATGGTCATGCCCCGCTGGTCAATGATTTATTCTTATTGAATCTCGAACGTGATGTTACACATATTCACAGTGTGAATGCCAAGAAGTGTAAGGTTGATAATGATAGTCCCACATACTTGTGGCACTACCGCCTTGGTCACATTGGTGTCAAACGCATGAAGAAACTCCATGCAGATGGACTTTTGGAGTCTCTTGATTATGAATCATTTGACACATGCGAACCATGCCTCATGGGCAAAATGACCAAGACTCCGTTCTCCGGAACAATGGAGCAAGCAACCAACTTATTGGAAATCATACATACTGATGTGTGCGGTCCAATGAGCGTTGAGGCTCGCGGTGGCTATCATTATGTTCTCAGCCTCACTTATGACTTGAGTAGATATGGGTATGTCTACTTAATGAAACACAAGTCTGAGACCTTTGAAAAGTTCAAGGAATTTCAGAATGAGGTAGAGAATCAATGTGACAGGAAAAATAAAGTTCTTACGATCAGATCACGGGGGAGAATATTTGAGTCACGAATTTGGCATGCACTTAAGGAAATGTGGAATTGTTTCACAACGCACGCCGCCTGGAACACCTCAGCGTAATGGTGTGTCCGAACGTCGTAATCGCACTCTATTGGATATGATGCGATCTATGATGTCTCTTACCGATCTACCGCTATCATTTTGGGGTTATGCTTTAGAGACTACCGCATTCACTTTAATAGGGCTCCGTTGAAATCCGTTGAGATGACACCATATGAATTATGGTTTGGAAAGAAACCTAAGCTGTCGTTTTTGAAAGTTTGGTGATGCGATGCTTATGTCAAGAAACTTCAACCTGAAAAGCTCGAACCCAAGTCGGAAAAATGCATCTTCATAGGATACCCTAAGGAAACTATTGGGTATACCTTCTACCTCAGATCTGAAGGCAAGATCTTTGTTACCAAGAATGGATCCTTTCTAGAGAAAGAGTTTCTCTCGAAAGAAGTAAGTGGGAGGAAAGTAGAACTTGATGAGGTATTGCCTCTTGAACCAGAAAGTAGCGCAACTCAAGAAAATGTTTCTGTGGTGCCTGCACCGATTAGAGAGGGAGTTAATGATGATGATCATGAAACTTCGGATCAAGGTACTACTGAACTTCATAGGTCCACGAGGACACGTTCCGCACCAGAGGGGTACGGCAACCCTGTCCTGAAAATCATGTTGTTAGACAATGGTGAACCTTCGAACTATGAAGAAGCGATGGCGGGCCCGGATTCCAACAAATGGCTTGAAGCCATGAAGTTCAAGATAGGATCCATGTATGAAAATGAAGTGTGGACTTTGACTGACTTGCCCGATGATCAGCGAGCCATAGAAAATAAATGGATCTTTAAGAAGAAGACAGACGCAGATGGTAATGTGACCATCTATAAGGCTCGGCTTGTTGCTAAGGGTTACCGACAAGTTCAAGGGGTTGACTACGATGATACCTTCTCACCTGTAGCGAAGCTGAAGTTCTTCCGAATCATGTTAGCAATTGCCGCATTCTATGATTATGAGATATGGCAGATGGACGTCAAAACAACATTCCTTAATGGTTTCCTTAAGGAAGAATTGTATATGATGCAGCCAGAAGGTTTTGTCGATCCTAAGAATGCTGACAAGGTGTGCAAGCTCCAGCGCTCAATCTATGGGCTGGTGCAAGCATCTCGGAGTTGGAACATTCGCTTTGATGAGATGATCAAAGCGTTTGGGTTTACACAGACTTATGGAGAAGCCTATGTTTACAAGAAAGTGAGTGGGAGCTCTATGGCATTTCTCATATTATATGTGGATGACATACTATTGATGGGAAATGAGATATAATTCTTGGAAAGCATAAAGGCCTACTTGAATAAGTGATTTTCAATGAAGGACCTTGGAGAAGCTGCTTACATATTAGGCATCAAGATCTATAGAGATAGATCGAGAGGCCTCATTGGTCTTTCACAAAGCACGTACCTTGACAAGGTATTGAAGAAGTTCAATATGGATCAGTCCAAGAAGGGGTTCTTGCCTGTATTGCAAGGTGTGAGATTGAGCACGGCTCAATACCCGACCACGGCAAAAGATAGAGAAAAGATGAGTGTCATCCCCTATGCCTCAACCATAGGGTCTATTATGTATGCCATGCTATGTACCAGACTTGATGTGAAACTTGCGATAAGTTTGGTAGGAAGGTACCAAAGTAATCCCGGCATGGAACACTGGACAACGGTCAAGAACATCCTGAAGTACCTGAAAAGGACTAAGGATATGTTTCTCGTTTATGGAGGTGACGAAGAGCTCATCATAAAGGGTTATGTTGATGCTAGTTTCGACACAGATCTGGATGACTCCAAGTCACAAACCGGATACGTGTATATTTTGAATGGTGGGGCAGTCAGCTGGTGCAGTTGCAAGCAAAGCATCATGGCGGGATCTACATGTGAAGCGGAGTACATGGCAGCCTTGGAGGCGGCACATGAAGCAATCTAGATGAAGGAGTTCATTACCGACCTAGGAGTTATTCCCAATGCGTCGGGCCCGATGACTCTCTTCTGTGACAACACTAGAGCCATTTCCCTTGCCAAGGAGCCCAGGTTTCACAAGAAGACCAGGCATATCAAGCGTCACTTCAACTCCATTCATGAAAACGTTCAAGATGGAGACACAGATATTTGTAAAGTGCATACGGACCTGAATGTCGCAGATTTGTTGACTAAACCTCTTCCACGAGCAAAACATGACCAACACAAGAACTCTATGAGTGTTCGATTCATCACAATGTAACTGGATTATTGACTCTAGTGCAAGTGGGAGACTGTTGGAAATATGCCCTAGAGGCAATAATAAAATGGTTATTATTATATTTCCTTGTTCATGATAATTGTATATTGTTCATGCTATAATTGTGTTATCCGAAAATCGTAATACATGTGTGAATACATAGACCACAACATGTCCCTAGTGAGCCTCTAGTAGACTAGCTCGTTGATCAATAGATGGTTACGGTTTCCTGACCATGGACATTGGATGTCATTGATAATGGGATCACATCATTAGGAGAATGATGTCATGGACAAGACCCAATCCTAAGCATAGCACAAGGTCGTGTAGTTTGTCTACTAAAGCTTTTATAATGTCAAGTATCATGTCCTTAGACCATGAGATTGTGCAACTCCTGGATACCGTAGGAATGCTTTGGGTGTGCCAAATGTCACAACATAACTAGGTGGCTATAAAGGTGCACTACGGGTATCTCCGAAAGTGTCAGCTGGGTTGGCACAAATCTAGACTGGGATTTGTCGCTCCGTGTGACGGTGAGGTATCTGTGGGCCCACTCGGTAGGACATCATCATAATGAGCTCAATGTGATCAAGGAGTTGATCACGAGATGATGTGTTATGGATTGAGTAAAAGAGACTTGCCGGTAACGAGATTGAACAAGGTATAGGGATACCAACGATCGAATCTCGGGCAAGTATCATACCGGTAGACAAAGGGAATTGTATACGGGATTGATTGAATCCTCGACATCGTGGTTCATATGATAAGATCATCGTGGAACATGTAGGAGCCAACATGGGTATCCAGATCTCGCTATTGATTATTGAACATAGAGATGTCTCGGTCATGTCTACATGCCTCCCGAACCCGTAGGGTCTACACACTTAAGGTTCGATGACGCTAGGGTTATAGTGAAAGTTTGTACATGGTTACCGAATGTTGTTCGGAATCCCGGATGAGATCCCGCACCCTCCTCCCCTCCTCCTATAAATAGTGGGGGTTTTGGGGCTGCCAAGGACACGAATCTCTCTCTCTCTCTCGGTGCAGCCCTACCTCTCCACATCCTCGTTCGCCGTAGTGCTTGGCGAAGCCCTGCTCGAAACCACGCTGCTCCAGCACCACCACGCCGTCGTGCTGCTGCTGGAGTTATCTTCCCCAACCTCTCCCTCCTCTTTGCTGGATCAAGGTGCGGGAGACGTCACCAGGCTGCACGTGTGTTGAACGCGGAGGCGCCGTTGTTCGGCGCTTAGATCGGAATCGACCGCGATCTGAATCGTTGCGTGTACGACTCCTCCAACCGCGTTCTTGCAACGCTTCCGCATCGCGATCTTCAAGGGTATGAAGATGCACTCCCCTCTCTCTCGTTGCTAGTTTCTCCATAGATTGATCTTGGTGATGCGTAGAAAATTTTAATTTCTGCAACGATCCCAACATATATATCATGAAGAACATGGTGCTATTTCAAAGCACGAGTGTTGAAAAAGGATAGTAACATTGTCCCCTCTCTCTTTTCTCTCATTTTTTAATTTGGGCTTCTTTGGCCTCTTTATTTAATTTGGGCTTCTTTGGCCTGTTTTCTTTTTTATAAAGTCCGGAGACTCATCCCAACTTGTGAGGGAATCATAGCTTCCATCATCCTTTCCTCACATGGGACAATGCTCTAATAATGATGATCATCACACTTTTATTTACTTACAACTCAAGAATTACAACTCGATAATAGAACAAAATATGACTCTATATGAATGCCTCCGGTGGTGTACCGGTATGTGCAATTATCTAGCGTAGCTAATGATATCAAAAACAGAAAAGTCGTGAAAACATCATGCTAGCTATCTTAAGATCGTGCTAAGGAATATGACAATGATGATGTGTGCCATAATATACAGAATGGTGGAAGTTGCATGGCAATATATCTCGGAATGGCTATGGAAATGCCATAATAGGTAGGTATGGTGGCTGTTTTGAGGAAGGTATATGTTGGTTTTAATGCACCGGCGAAAGTTGCACGATACTAGAGAGGCTAGCAATGGTGGAAGGGTGACAGTGCGTATAATCCATGGACTCAACATAAGTCATAAAGAACTCACCTACTTATTGCACAAATTTATTAGCCATCGAAATTAAGTACTACACGCATGCTCCTAGGGGGATAGATCGTTAGGAAAATACTATCGCTCGTCCCCGACCGCCACTCATAAGGAAGGCAATAAAAAAAATAAAGCATGCTCCGACTTCATCACATAACGGTTCACCATACGTGCATGCTACGGGAATCACACACCTTAACACAAGTATTTCTACCAATCCACAATTACTCACTAGCATGACTCTAATATCACCATCTTTATATCTCAAAATAATATGCAAGGAATCAAACTTCTCATAGTATCCAATGCTCTTTACATGAAAGTTTTTGTTATATCCCTCTTGGATGCCGATCATATTAGGACTAAATTCGTAACCTAAACAAATTACCATGTTGTTTAAGACTCTCAAAATAATATAAGTGAATCATGAGAGTTCAACAATTTCTATAAAATGAAGCCATCGTCATGCTCTAAAAAGATATAAGTGAAGCACAAGAGCAAACTACGTAGCTCAAAAGATATTAGTGAAGCACATAGAGTATTCTAATAAATTCACGATTAATGTGTGTCCTTCTCAAAAGGTGTGTATAGCAAGGATGATTGTGGAAAACTAAAAAGCAAAGACTCATATCATACAAGACACTTGCTACTTCTTGAGCTTGCATTGGTTTTTCCCTTGAAGAGGAAAGGGTGATGCAGAAAAGTAGAGATAAGTATTTCCATCAGTTTTGAGAACTAAGGTATCAATCCAGTAGGAGGAACAAGCAAGTCTCCAATATATGCACCTGCACAAACAATCAAACACTTGCACCCAATGCGATAAAGGGGTTGTCAATCCCTTCACAGTCACTTGCAAGGATGAGATCTGAGAGAGAGATATATAGATGATTACTAAAATGTAAAACAAAGTAAAAGTAAATAAATTACAACAAGGTATTTTTGGTTTATAAATCTGAAAATATATGATGGAAAATAGACCCTGGGGCCATATGTCGGCGTCCTAGGAACAGGGGTACCCGGACTTGCCTGCCTGCGGCCAGTGGCGTGGCTCCACCAACGGCCTGGTACGACCCATCTCCAGCAGCAACCACCCAAGACCCTCGCGAGGGGCCAAGCCTCGCGAGGAAGACGACACCAAGACCTCCCTGGATGTGGCCTCACTAGGCCGTCTCCCGAGGAGTGGAGATATCTATGCAAGGGGCACCTCGCGAGGTTCGCGTGATGTGAGCCATGACGACCAAGGCCAGGCGGGCGCCAGCGGGCGCAGTGTGCCAGTTTCCTCTTTGGTGCTAAGGAGGCAAGCGCAGGCGCAGGGTCCGGAGGCATCAGGAAAAAGTTTCCATATTGGTGAAACAAGACCAAGACCATCAGGACGGCGGGGCGGAGGTCATCGCGGAGCCCACAACAGCGTCACCACCAGAGCCTTTGGCAGGTGAAGACTACTTTTGTCAGGATAGCTTGTACTAGTGGTCCCCCTTCAAACTTGGCCGTTGTGGGATCTGTTCCCGCCTAAACATTTGGGAAGAGGACCAAGGCCACTATAAATAGGACTTATCCACCACCATAGAGAGGGATCGGATCCATTCCACCCTGACCAGCTCACCAGCTCATCAAGCCCAAGAACACCTCACCTCTTGAGGTTGTTCATCCACTGTACTAGTTCATCCTTAGCCCCTCGGGGCAATCCACCACACACCGGAGTAGGGTATTACACGGCAAGGTGGCCCGAACCAGTATAAACCTCATGTCTCTTATTCTTTGGGTCCGACGAGCTAGGCCGTGGGATTATTGAGAGAGCGAGTTAGGAAGAGAGTGTTTTTCATGCGCACCCCAGAGTTTGAACCTCACAAGGGTTTGCCGGAACCAGTAATCCGACATTTGGCGTGCCAGGTAGGGGTGCACCGGAGCTCCGCCTCTCCACTCGTTCTGCCCCTCCACTCGCTTCGTCTTTCCGTTCGGCCCTCATGGCAGGCTTCACCCCACCTGCTAGATCGACGGGCGCGCACGGAGGCGCCATGGGCCTCCGGGCCTTCACCCCCGCCTTACAACAGGTGCAGTGGTCGTGCAAGTTCAAGCCGGATATGCCACCTCGCTATGATGGCGCGGCGGATATAGCCGCCTTCCTATTGGTGTACGAGGAGGCCATTCAGGAAGCCGGAGGAGATGACAGGGTCATGGCCAACTGGTTCCCCATGGCCCTGGCCGGTGCGCCACGTGCCTGGCTGCTCAGCCTACCAGGATCCTCGGTGGCCTCCTGGGAAGAGCTGCGCGGTCTCTTCGTCGCGCGCTTCGCAGCACCAGCGCCCCTCGCCATTGCAGCCATCCTCGGCGGCTCGCAGGCACCGCCCTCAGATCGCCACATCAAGAAGTTCTTCCGCCAAATGGGCGCCTCCTTTGTGCAGCAGGGACCTTCCCCGGGATGGGCGGCGCCCAAGGCCGACCTCATCTTTGACTTAGGGGACCATCCAGCGACCACCGCTGGCTCGGGTGCGCTCCCGATGCTTTGCACACCCACCATCTGCAACATGGTGGTAACCAAGACCCTCATTGACGGTGGGGCTGGCCTTAACATGCTCTCGGTGGAAGCTTTTGGCTTGCTTCATGTACTGCACAGCCGGCTCCGTCACACCAAGCCCTTCTCTGGAGTTGGCGGCAGTTCCACCAGCCCCCTAGGGTAGATTCGCCTCCCAGTCACCTTCGGTACTCGCGACAACTACCGCACCGAGCTTATCGACATCGACATCGCTCGCATCGGCCTCCTATACAATGCCATCCTCGGGTACCCAGCCCTGGCTTAGTGCTACCTCTTGAGCACTTGCGTTGGTTTTCCCTTGAAGAGGAAAGGGTGGTGCAGCAAAGTAGCGTAAGTATTTCCCTCAGTTTTTGAGAACCAAGGTATCAATCCAGTAGGAGGCTACGCGCGAGTCCCTCGCACCTACACAAAACAAATAAATCCTCGCAACCAACGCGATAAGGGGTTGTCAATCCCTACACGGTCACTTACGAGAGGGAGATCTGATAGATATGATAAGATAATATTTTTGGTATTTTTATGATAAAGATGCAAAGTAAAATAAAAGCAAGGAAAATAACTAAGTATTGGAAGATTAATATGATGAAGATAGACCCGGGGGCCATAGGTTTCACTAGTGGCTTCTCTCAAGAGCATAGGTATTTTACGGTGGGTGAACAAATTACTGTTGAGCAATTGACAGAATTGAGCATAATTATGAGAATATCTAGGTATGATCATGTATATAGGCATCACGTCCAAGACAAGTAGACCGACTCCTGCATGCATCTACTACTATTACTCCACACATCGACCGCTATCCATCATGCATCTAGAGTATTAAGTTCAAGAGAACAGAGTAATGATTTAAGCAAGATGACATGATGTAGAGGGATAAACTCATGCAATATGATGAAAACCCCATCCTGTTATCCTCGATGGCAACAATACAATACGTGCCTACTGTCACTAGAAAAGGACACCGCAAGATTGAACCCAAAGCTAAGCACTTCTCCCATTGCAAGAAAGATCAATCTAGTAGGCCAAACCAAACTGATAATTCGAAGAGACTTGCAAAGATAACCAGTCATACATAAAAGAATTCAGAGAAGATTCAAATATTGTTCATAGATAAACTTGATCATAAACCCACAATTCATCGGTCTCAACAAACACACCGCAAAAAGAAGATTGCATCGAATAGATTTCCACAAGAGAGGGGGAGAACTTTGTATTGAGATCCAAAAAGAGAGAAGAAGCCATCTAGCTAATAACTATGGACCCGTAGGTCTAAGGTAAACTACTCACACTTCATGGACAGGCTATGGTGTTGATGTAGAAGCCCTCCATGATCGATGCCCCCTCCGGCAGAGCTCCGGAACAGGCCCCAAGATGGGATCTCGTGGATACAGAAAGTTACGGCGGTGGAATTAGGGTTTTGGCTCTGTATCTGATCATTTGGGGGTACGTAGGTATATATAGGAGGAAGAAGTACGTCGGTGGAGCAACAGGGGGCCCACG
>NC_057800.1:510095233-510120190 GCF_018294505.1 Triticum aestivum | reverse complement strand
ACGTAGGGTCCAAGTCTCCTGGGTCTTGTTCGTTCCAAAAATCACGTTCCCGAAGGTTTTACTCTGTTTGGACTCCGTTTGATATTGCTTTTCTTCGAAACCCTAAAATAGGCAAAAACCAACAATTCTGGGCTGGGCCTCCGGTTAGTAGGTTAGTCCCAAAAATAATATAAAAGTGTATAATAAAGCCCAATAATGTTCAAAACAGTAGATAATATAGCATGGAGCAATAAAAAATTATAGATACATTGGAGAGGTATCACTCAGTTCATGGCAGTGATACGTCTCCAACGTATCTATAATTTTTGATTGTTCCATACTATTATATTATCCATCTGGGATGTTTTATATGCATTTATATGGTATTTTATATGATTTTTGGGACTAACCTATTAACCTAGAGCTCAGTGCCAGTTTCTATTTTTTCCTTGTTTTTGAGTATCGCAGAAGAGGAAAACCAAACGAAGTCCAATTGACCTGAAATTTCACGGAGATCATTTTTGGACCAGAAGAAGCCCACGGAGTACCGGAGATGGGCCAGAAGAGTCCTGAGGCCACCACGAGGGTGGGGGCGCGCCCTACCCCCCTAGGCACGTCCTCTACCTCGTGGCCGCCTCGGAGACCCCCCTGACTTATTCCCGACTCTAACACCTCTTATATAACCCCCAAACTTCCAGAAAGAAACCTAGATCGGGAGTTCCGCCGCCATAAGCCTCCGTAGCCACCAAAAACCAATATAGACCCGTTCCAGCACCCTACCGGAGGGGGATCCCTCTCCGGTGGCCATCTTCATCATCCCAGCGCTCTCCATGACGAGGAGGGAGTAGTTCACCCTCGGGGCTGAGGGTATGTACCAGTAGCTATGTGTTTGATCTCTCTCTCTCTCGTGTTCTTGATTCGGCACGATCTTGATGTATCGCGAGCTTTGCTATTATAGTTGGATCTTATGATGTTTATCCCCCTCTACTCTCTTGTGATGAATTGAGTTTTCCCTTTGAAGTTATCTTATCGGATTGAGTCTTTAAGGATCTGAGAACACTTGATGTATGTCTTGCATGTGCTTATCTGTGGTGACAATGGGATATCACATGATCCACTTGATGTATGTTTTGGTGATCAACTTGCGAGTTCCGTGAGCTCGTGAACTTATGCATAGGGGTTGGCACACGTTTTCGTCTTGACTCTCCGGTAGAAACTTTGGGGCACTCTTTGAAGTTCTTTGTGTTGGTTGAATAGATGAATCTGAGACTGTGTGATGCATATCGTATAATCATACCCACGGATACTTGAGGTGACATTGGAGTATCTAGGTGACATTAGGGTTTTGGTTGATTTGTGTCTTAAGGTGTTATTCTAGTACGAACTCTTGAATAGATCAATCAGAAAGAATAACTTTGAGGTGGTTTCGTGCCCTACCATAATCTCTTCGTTTGTTCTCCGCTATTAGTGACTTTGGAGTGACTCTTTGTTGCATCTTGAGGGATAATTATATGATCCAATTATGTTATTATTGTTGAGAGAACTTGCACTAGTGAAAGTATGAACCCTAGGCCTTGTTTCCTAGTATTGCAATATCGTCTGTGCTCACTTTTATCATTAGTTACCTTGCTGTTTTTATATTTTCAGATTACAAAAACCTATATCTACCATCCATATTGCACTTGTATCACCATCTCTTCGCCGAACTAGTGCACCTATACAATTTACCATTGTATTGGGTGTGTTGGGGACACAAGAGACTCTTTGTTATTTGGTGTAGGGTTGTTTGAGAAAGACCATCTTCATCCTACGCCTCCCACATATTGATAAACCTTAGGTCATCCACTTGAGGGAAATTTGCTACTGTCCTACAAACCTCTGCTCTTGGAGGCCCAACAACGTCTACAAGAAGAAGGTTGTGTAGTAGACATCAGGCAGCAACTCACCCTACATACAACCTCATGAAGATGCCGGGGAGCAACAACGTCGTCACCGTGGCTGGAGACCCCAAGGAGGCCCTGATGGCCCTCAAGCTTGCCTTCAGGATAGCGGCAGTGGCACACCCCGTAGGTGAACCAGCACCTGGGACCCAAGGGGTTGCGCCAGTGAAGAAGAAGCAATTGTTCTCCCAAGATCGGTCCAATACAAAGCAGGTGCCAGTCGACGAGGACGGGGACTCAGGAGCCACCTTCACCATAGGTGCTGACCTCGCCCCAAACCAAGAAGAGGCGTTGGTGAACTTCCTGTGCGTGAATAGCAAGGTATTCGCCTGGGAGCCAAAGCAGCTAGTCGGGGTCCCGAGGGGGATAATCGAACATCACCTAAGGGTGTGCCCAAATGTGCGCCCGGTGAAGAGGAGGTGCGACGATAGTCCACATAGAAGCAGTCCTTTATCGTCCAGGAGACCCCCAAGCTGCAAGATGCAGGTGTCATTCGCAAGGTTCGGTACCCAGAGTGGCTGGTGAACCCGGTGGTCGTGCCCAAGAAAGGCAGGAAGGAATGCATGTGCGTTGACTTCACCAACCTCAACAAGGCCTGCCCTCCAGACCCGTTCCCGCTCCCACGCATTGATCAGATTGTTGACACCACTGCCGAGTGTGACTTGCTGTGTTTCATAGATGCTTTGTCAGGTTATCACCAGATCAAGATGGCGGTGGAGGGCGTAGAGAAGACGGCTTTTTTAACCCCGTGCGGGGTGTACTACTACACATGCATGACGTTCGGGCTGCGTAACGCTGAGCAACCTTCCAGCGGCTGATGCACATCGCTCTAGGCCAACAGCTCGGGAGGAACGCTGACGCCTACGTCGACGACATTGTGGTGAAATCTTGAGAGGCAAGGACCCTCATTCAGGATCTGGAGGAGACTTTCGCCAGCTTGCGCAAGGTAGACTTGCAGCTCAACCCGGAGAAATGCGTGTTCGGCATCCCCTTCGGCAAGCTGCTAGGTTTCCTCGTGTCGCACAGGGGGATCGAGGCGAACCCGAAGAAGGTCAAAGCAATAGAAGACAACCCGCCGCAGACTCTCAAGGAAATGCAAAAACTTGCGGGCTGCGTAACCTCACTAGGGCACTTCATCTCCAAGTTGGGGGAGTGCGCCCTCCCGTTCTTCAAGCTGATGAAGAAGAAGGACCCGTTCAAGTGGACTCCGGAGGCTGACATGGCATTTCAAGACCTCAAGAGTTACCTGACCAGCCCACCAGTGATGGTGGCGCCTCGTCCTCTCGAGCCCTTGGTGCTTTACTTGTCCGCGACACCTCATTCTGCTAGCGCAACACTGGTGGCCATCCGGGAGGAACGCCAGGCCAATAGCCTGCCACCCTATGCCGCGCATTCGGTCAGGATGGCACAACACCAAGACGGCACCCCTGAAGCCACAACAAAGCCAGCAGATGACCGGGCACCACAAGACGGCGCTCCTGAGGCCGCGGTAGCCCCGATAGGCGACCGAACTCCTGAGGTCCCCCAGCCTCAGGGAGCACGCCAGCCTCAGGAGACCTCAGACTCCACCAACACTTCCGCCCTTGTCGAACACCTGGTGTACTTTGTCAGCACGGTGTTGCGAGATGTGCGAGCACGCTACCCCATGTCGCAGAAGCTTCTGCCCGTGCTCCTCATGGCCTCGTGCAAGTTACGCCACTATTTCCAAGGCCACCCCATCAAGGTCGTCTCAGCCTACCCACTAGAGAGGGTACTCCGGAGCCCCAACACAGCAGGAAGAGTCACCGAGTGGAACATCAAGCTACATGCATTCCAGCTAGAGTTTAGCACCACCAGGGTCATCAAGGGAGCCGCGCTTGCCGACTTCATGGCGGAGTGGACTGAGGCCCAAGGCCCGAAGTGGGTGAGGACCGGTCTCTCTTGCCAGGGAATGAAGCACCATATGGCTGGGTCATGTACTTCGACGGCGCCTTCGCGCACCAGGGCGCGGGGCTGTGCTCATTTCGCCCACCCAGGACAAGCTCTACCATGTTGTGTAGCTCTGCTTCATGCGGGGCGAGAAGGTCTCCAAAAACATCACGGAACACGAAGGGTTGATCGTCGGCCTTAAGGCTGCGGCGGCCCTGGGGGTGAAGCACCTCACCATCAAGGGCGACTCCCAGCTCCTCATCAACTTTTCCAACAAGGTGTATGAGCCGAAGGACGAGCACATGGAGGCGTACCTCGGGGAGGTACGCAAAATGGAGAAGAAATTCTTGGGCCTAGAACTGCAGCATGTGCCCCACGACACAAACAAGGAAGCTGATGATATCACCAAGAGGGCGTCAAGGCATCAGCCCCAGGAGCCCGGTGTCTTCGAGGATCGGCTCTTCAAGCCTTCAGCAGCCCTTCCGGCTATGGAGCCTACGCCACCTCAGGAGGAGCTCCCCCCCGCCGCCAACCTCAGGAGCTCCTGCATGCGGCCCAACCTCAGGAGCACGCCTACTCCTCGCGCTTGAACCCTAGAAGGGGTGCTGGACTGAAGAATTCAAGGCATACCTGCTGCAAGGGGCCCTGTTGGAGAAGGAGGAGGATGCGGAGCGCGTAGCCTGGCATGCTAAAACCTATTGCATCCAGGACGGTGAGCTATACCGATAACGACTGAATGATGTTTCCTTGCGATGCATCTCCAGGGAGCAAGGTGTTGGCATCCTGGGAATGGGGGTACCCAGACTTGCCTGCCTGCGGCCCAGGGCGTGGCTCCTCTAGCGGTCTGGTACATCCCATCTTCATCAACAAACACTCAAGACCCTCGCGAGGGGCCAAGCCTCGCGAGGCGGACGACACAAGACCTCCTCAGGGGCAGCCTCACTAAGCTGGCTCGCAAGGAGTGGAGAAATCAAGGCGAGGGGCACCTCGCGAGGTTTGCATGATGTGAGCCATGACGATCAAGGCTAGGCGGGCGCCAGTGCGCTTAGAGTACTGGTTGCCTCTTTGGTGCTAAATGGGCAGGCGCACACGAGGAGTCCCGAGGCGTGAGGCAAAGTTTTCCATATCGGTACAACAAGACCAAGACTAGCAGGACAGTGGGACAGAGGTCACCGCGGAGCCCACAATGGTGTCACCACCAGAGCCTTTGGCAGGCGAAGACCACCTTTTGTCAGGAAAACTCGTACCAGTTGTCCCCCTTCAAACTGGTCGTTGCGGGATCCCTTCCCGCCTAATATTTGGGAAGAGGAACATGGCCTCTATAAATAGGACTAGCCACGACCATAGGAGGGGATCAGATCTCATCTCATCTTGGACCGGATCCATTCCACCAAGGCCTTCATACAAGCTCACCGAGCTTAAGAACAACTCTCCTCAGGAGGCTGTTCATCCCTTGTACTTGTTCATCCTCAGCCTATAAGGTAGTCCACCACACCACACTGGAGTAGGATATTACACCGCAATGGTGGCCCGAATCAGTATAAACTCTTGTGTCCCTTGTTCCTCGGGTTCGGCGAGCTAGGCTTTGAGATTGTGGCGAGAGCGCGAGCTAGGGGGAGAGAGATGTTTGTGCACACCGCAGTGTTTGAACCTCAAGGGTTTGCCAGAACCCGTAATCCGACATTTGGCGCCCCAGGTAGGGGGTGCATTGAGGCTTTTCTTCCGTCGATCCATGCTCTGTTGCTCCACCACGTCCATGGCGGACGCACGCCGAGCCCGCGCTGAGTGCCGGGCCGCCCTCACCGTCCATGTCACTTAGACAGCTCCTATCGACGGGCCTCCCTGTCGTTCTCCATCACCCGCCGCCAATGCCGCCACCGGCCCGGTGGGAAACAAGCAGCAAGCATCATCGTTGCACCCCTCTATGCGGCGGGACAACCGCACCGCCACCCCGTTGCTGACTCCGCCGGCTCATCATCCCACACTCGTCGTGCACCCACGAACGCGCAGGCCGCGCTGCTCATGGCACACGAGCTCCTGCGCTACTGCCCGGTCGACGACTGTTGGAAATATGCCCTAGAGGCAATAATAAAATGGTTATTATTATATTTCCTTGTTCATGATAATTGTCTATTGTTCATGCTATAATTGTGTTATTCGGAAATCGTAATACATGTGTGAATACATAGACCACAACACGTCCCTAGTGAGCCTCTAGTTGACTAGCTCATTGATCAAAAGATAGTCATGGTTTCCTGACTATGGACATTGGATGTCATTGATAACGGGATCACATCATTAGGAGAATGATGTGATGGACAAGACCCAATCCTAAGCATAGCTTAAAGATCGTGTAGTTCGTTTGCTAGAGCTTTTCCAAATCTCAAGTATCATTTCCTTAGACCATGAGATTGTGCAACTCCCGGATACCGTAGGAGTGCTTTGGGTGTGCCAAACGTCACAACGTAACTGGGTGACTATAAAGGTGCACTACGGGTATCTCCGAAAGTGTCTGTTGGGTTGGCACGAATCGAGACTGGGATTTGTCACTCCGTATGACGGAGAGGTATCTCTGGGCCCACTCGGTAATGCATCATCATAATGAGCTCAATGTGACCAAGTGGTTGATCACGGGATCATGCATTACGGTACGAGTAAAGTGACTTGCCGGTAACGAGATTGAACGAGGTATTGGGATACCGACGATCGAGTCTCGGGCAAGTAACATACCGATTGACAAAGGGAATTGTATACGGGGTTGCTTGAATCCTCGACATCGCGGTTCATCCGATGAGATCATCGAGGAGCATGTGGGAGCCAACATGGGTATCCATATCCCACTGTTGGTTATTGATCGGAGAGTCGTCTCGGTCATGTCTGCGTGTCTCACGAACCCGTAGGGTCTACACACTTAAGGTTCGGTGACACTAGGGTTGTTGAGATATTAGTATGCAGTAAAGCCGAAAGTTGTTCGGAGTCCCGGATGAGATCCCGGACGTCACGAGGAGTTCCGGAATGATCCGGAGGTGAAGATTTATATATAGGAAGTCAAGTTTCGCCATCGGGAAAGTTTCGGGGGTAATCGGTATTGTACCGGGACCACCGGAAGGGTCCCGGGGGTCCACCGGGTGGGCCCACCTATCCCGGAGGGCCCCATGGGCTGAAGTGGGAGGGGAACCAGCCCCTAGTGGGCTGGTGCACGCCCCTTGGGCCTTCCCTTGCGCCTAGGGTTGAAAACCCTAGGGGTGGGGGGCGCCCCACTTGGCTTGGGGGGCAAGCCACCCCCCTTGGCCGCCGCCCCCCTTGGAGATCCCATCTCCTAGGGCCGGCGCCCCCTAGGGGTCCTATATATAGGGGGGATGGCAGCCGCACGCTAGCCCCTGGCGCCTCCCTCTCCCTCCCGTGACACCTCTCCCTCTCGCTGAGCTTGGCGAAGCCCTGCCGAGATCGCCGTTGCTTCCACCACCACGCCGTCGTGCTGCTGGATCTCCATCAACCTCTCCTTCCCCCTTGCTGGATCAAGAAGGAGGAGACGTCTTCCCAACCGTACGTGTGTTGAACGTGGAGGTGCCGTCCATTCGGCGCGAGGTCATTGGTGATTTGGATCACGACGAGTACGACTCCATCACCCCCGTTCTCTTGAACGCTTCCGCTCGCGATCTACAAGGGTATGTAGATGCTCTCCCCTCTCCCTCATTTCTAGATGACTCCATAGATTGATCTTGGTGATGCGTAGAAAATTTTAAAATTCTGCTACGTTCCCCAACAACGACCTCTACGAGGACTGGCTGGCATCAACGAGCTCGTCAGCGCCGCTGGGGGCTCCCTCGCACCATCTCTCTCGCTGCCTCGCCCTCCCCCAGCTATGGGCGACGTAGCTCATGGAGCACCTCCGCCACCTCCTCACCAAGCCGGTGTCCTGGTGCCAAGATGCACGGCCCCCCGGCGCAACCCACCACGCCGGGTGCCCGCGTGCGAAGAAGGAAGCTGCTAAGAAGTTCCCCGACCGCCGGAAAATGCTCCTGCACTCCTGGCGCTACCACGTAAAGACCGCATGCCACCTGCAGCGGCGGTGCGTAGGCATCAAGATCAAGCCCCGCCCCCGCGACGGCCCCCGGTGGACACAACAGGCTGCCGTGCCTTCACTCCAGAGTTGCGTAGCATAGTCTGGCTAGGCAAGTTCAAGTCGGACCTGCCTCTGCGCTATGACGGCACCCCGACCCTGCGGAGTTCTTGCAGCTCTACGAGCTGAGCATCGAGGCGGCCAACGGCGACGAGAAAGTCATGGTGAACTGGTTTCCCATGGCTCTCAAAGATGGTGCTTTCTCATGGCTCCTGAATTTGCCCCCGGGGTTAATCTCCTCCCGGGGTGAGATGCGCGACCGATTCGTCGCCAACTTCCAGGGCACTCGCGATCGCCCACCAGCTGCGAGTGACCTGCACCGCATCAAACAGCAACCAGGAGAGACCCTGCAGAAGTACATCTAGCGCTTCAACATTGTTCGCCTCAAGATTCCCAAGGTGACGGACGAGGCCATCATCTCAGCGTTCTCTGTTGGCGTCCACGATGTCAAGATGAAGGAGGAGCTCGCCATCCACGAGGAGTTGTGCACGGCCCTGGAGATGTTTAACATGGCGAACAAGTGCGCAAGAGCTGAGGAGGGGTGCCTCTCCCTCCTCGAGCTCCCTGCTGCTAACCCAGAAGAGAAGAAAGCCAAGGCCAAGGACGTGAAGCACAAGGTAGTAGCCGTGCTCATGGCGGAGCCGGACACGAAGCACACCCGGGACCACCTGAGTCATCTAAGAGCAGTCGTCCATTCTGCGCCTTCCACAACGTACACAACCACAACACCAACAACTGCTAAGAGCTTAGGGCCATTCGAGATGGACACTTCAGTCGTCGCCTCGAGCGTAACAACCGGGGCTACGACCGAGGAGGAGGACGAAGTGGGGGATGCTGGGACGACCGCGACCCCTGTCAGGAGTGGCGCGACCGGCCCCGCGAGGACTACTGGCAGTAACAGCCTCGCGAGGGCGCCTAGAGGGACCAGCCTCATGAGGACCGTCCTCAGGGCAATGCCGGCCTCCCTCCGTTGCCGCCACCACCAAGGAGGAATGACGACCACCATCAGGACGAGGGGGCTAGGGGCTTCCAGGAGCCTCGCGCCATCGCCTGCATCTTGGGTCTTCAAGCAGCTTGCTCGTGAGGTGAACGCGGCCCTTCCCAGGCTTGAGGCCACGCGCCCGCTCAGGTGATCCAAGTGCGCCATCACCTTCAGCTCGGCGGACCAGCTCAAGTGTGCGGCGACCGCCGGCGTCCTTCTGATGCTTTGTTCATCCATTATCAGCAACATCCAAGTCACCAAGACCCTCATAAACGGTAGCACATGGCTCAATGTCCTGTCCGTCGAGACATTCGATAGCCTCCAAGTGCTATACGATTAGCTACAGCCAACGAAGCCTTTCTCAGGAGTGGTCGACGGCTCCACCACCCCGATAGGGCAGGTCCGCCTCCCTGTCACCTTCGGCCAGCGTAACAACTACCGCACCAAGCTCATTGACTTCGACATCGCCCACATCCGTCTATCGTATAACGCCATCCTTGGGTACCCAGCATTGGCCAAGTTTATGGCAGTGACCCACCACGGTTACAACATCCTCAAGATGCCAGGGAGTGGCAGAGTCATCACGGTCCCCTGCGAAGAAAGAGATGCGGTGTGCTCCCATGAGCGCGCCTTCCAAGCCACTGCGATCGAAGACCCCGACAACAAAGGCACCACGTACTCTCCTGAGGCTATCCCCAAGAAAAAGAAGCAGTTGCTCCACCCAGGGCCTCAAGAGAGCGGCGTCTCCAGTGGCACCACCTCAGGATCCACACCTGCAGTTGGGGCGCCTCCCTCCCTCGCATAGGAAGGCACACCCGGTGCCCTCCTCGGGCAAGGCTCGAGGGCTCTCTTCTGGAGGGCCTCAGACCTAGCCAACATCACGAGGGAGGCGCTCGGGCACCATGTGGAGGCGTGCTTCGCCACACATTTCCCTGAGGAGGGCACTGGGCGAGGAGCGCCCGGTGCTCAGGAGTTCATTGTCAAGGCGACCCAGGAGCTTCAAGAGGCAAGGGCCATACATGGAAACCGCCGCCCACCACCCGGCGTAGCTCCCCATCCCGGCGAGGACGGCAGGCTGCGTGTCTGCGTCGACATTCTAGGGCTCAATAGGGATGCATCTCAGGATTGCTTCTAGCCTTCGTGCGTTGGTCGGTGCGAGGGTCCACCTCACAGTTATGTTCGCATACCATTTGGTTTGCCGAACATGACTGTCACCTACCAGCGCCATCTACGGAGCATCCTGGCGGCTCAGGAGGCCGGGCATCATGAAGAGGTCGTGACGGTTCTTTAGGAGCCACCTGGGCCTGCGGAGCCTCCCGAGGCTTAGGACCCTGGCGGCTCATGAGGAGCAACCCTTCGGCGTGCATCTTTAGCTACTCCAACACCACTCTAGCTACGGTAACATGTGACTCTTTCCAGCTCATTCAATTGGGGGCGCCCCTCAGGCAGCATCATCCCCAAGTCGCACGGGCTTGTCCCTGCGACATGTATCCTTTTGCATCTCTAGCTTACTTTGATGAGGGCGCCCCTCGGGCTGCATCATCCCCAGGCCGCTCGGGGTACGTCCCAGTGGCATGTATCATTCTTGCATCTATCTAAACTAACCTGCCTCTCTGCTTGAGTCATTTCATGATTATCACCTGCTTGCCTATTATCCATCGCGGCCACCCGTGCTGCCCATCGCCCCTGCTCATCCCACAATGGGGCTACTCATGCTGGCACGACGCTTGTTCTCGGGTCCATCCCTGCAATGCTGACATACCTGAGCGGCCGAGCTCTGGCTCGCGGCACGCCCCACGCACGTCACCTCACCAGGCCCTCAGTTCCTTCATCTTTTTCGGAACAACTAGTGGTAGACCGCCAAGCGCGGTTGCAACCTGTATTCCTCCCTCGCGCTAACCTGCAGGAATCTCCGGAGGCTGATGGCGGGCGGCACCGCGGGCTCCTTCTTTTTTCACACAATTCGTTTGCATGTTAAAGGGGGGTTCCTAAGCATCGCGACTCAGGAACTCTTACTGGCTCTCGAGCCCTCACCCCTTGGCCTTGACCATGGCATCGCGACCTGGCATACAGCGGCGGCTGAGCTCGCTCGAGGGCTGGGACCCGAGGACGCAGAGCACATAGAAGAACGTGAAAGGAGGGGGAAGCTTGCGCGAGCCTGACCCACTTGACACACAAAGCTGGCGCGGCACAAGGAATCAACTTTGGACCGCTATGATAAGTCCCGCACTCGGATCAGTCAAGCGCTGTGACACATGATTCCCATCTCATATAGCCTTGCTACGGCAACGCCGCCTTCCTTTCCTACCTTCAGCTAGTTGCTTGCACGCTAAAGGGGACCTCTTGAGCATCGCGCCTCAGGAGCTCTTACTAGACCTCGGGCCGCTCTCCTCCTGGCATTGACCATGGCATCGCGACTTGGCATACCAGCGACGGCTGCAGCCTGCCTGGGGACCGGGATTTGTTGGCGTAGAGCACCAAGCTACCGCGAGGTTGGAAAGGGGGGACTGAGCCGAAGCAAGACACGTAGTCATAGATCTTTGCAATAAGGAAAATATTAACAAAAGACACTACAGATCCTTTACACGCCCCCATGGGGTTCATCTCGACTCCTCACAGGGAACAAAAGAAGAAGGTTTCTCGGAGCCTTATCTACAGGCATCACCGCCAACACCATCATCAACAGTGGGCAACGGGAGGCCGACGCCAACCCCATCCAGATCAACAGCAGCGATGGGCGGACACCGCGGCTGAGCTCCGGGCACGGCGAGAGCTCGGGGGCACGTAACTGTCGTCGCTCCTCTCCGGAGTCTCGTCAGGATCGGGAGAGTCGCTGGACCCCCAGGAGCCGCCGCTGCAGCTGGAGGAGCTGTCGGTAGGTCCAAGGGCGGGCTGAGCGCCTGCCGCCGTACCGTCTTGATGGCCCCCTCTAGGGCAGCATTCCAGGCGATTGCCCTCCTCGTCGAAGACCTTGAAGAACAGCATGGAGGCGCCGTCGTACTTGAAATGGATGGTGAGCGCCCCCTCCGCGCGGCAGACGCGAGAGACCTCACCCCATCCACGGGTCATGAAGACCTTGACTGGGGAGACTACCTCAACCTCCGCCCCTGTCGCCGGGGTGTCGCACCCAGCGTGCTGCAGCCACAACTCTAGTGGCCCCCTCGGCGGCATCTCTTCGATGAAGAACGGCGGGAACTGGATCTACATGCGCGGTGGCATCGCCACCCACACCATGAGTTCACCCGAGGAGCCCTCGGCGTGGGTTCGTGGGGCGGTAGTGCGCGCCACCACTGCACAACCACTGCGGCCGTGGCGCGAGGGGCGTCGGTCCCTGCCTCCTCCTTCGGAGCCCTTTGCCTAGGCGTACAAAGGCAGCGGATAGCTTGGGGGAGGCCATTCGTGCCAAGGCCTTGTCACCTCCAGCCTCACAACAACATCACGCGAGCGAGCCAGCCTCTTCTTCAGCGGGGTGGCCCTAGCACTTCGCGGGGGCTTTCCCCTTTTCAGCAGCGGAGAACCTCCGAATCGGCGCCATGGGTGCTGCTGCAAGGCAGCGGACCAAGGAGGAAGAAGACGAAGCAGGCGAATGGAGTAAGAGATGAGCAATGGGGTCCTGCACCTCCCCTCATTTATAGCCAAGGGGAGGCCAACCACCGGCCTCCATGATCTAAGGTAATGATGACCTTTTTTGCATGCAACAGGGACTCGTTGAGATGGGCAGTTGCCGAGGCAGCATGGAGAAGCGGAGACGCCCACGACCGGTTAATCGCCACACGTCAACCAAGGCCGCATGCTATTGGGGCCCGCGGCGCTCCGCACTTGACCCTTGGATTTGCCGCGAAGCCAAGTACGAACGCGCCTTGGGCCTGGGGGCTACTGTCAGTGTCCTGGGAACGGGGGTACCCAGACTTGCCTGCCTGCGGCCCAGGGCGTGGCTCCTCCAGCGGCCTGGTATGACCCATCTTCATCAGCAAACACTCAAGACCCTCGCAAGGAGAACGGCACAAGACCTCCTCAGGGGCAGCCTCACTAGGCTGCCTCACGAGGAGTGGAGAAATCAAGGCGAGGGCACCTCGCGAGGTTCGCCTGAGGTGAGCCATGACAACCAAGGCCAGGCGGGCGCCAGCGCGCGCAGAGTACCGGTTGCCTCTTTGGTGCTAAAGGGGCAGGCACGGACGAGTAGTCCCGAGGCGTCAGGCAACGGTGTCCATATTGGTGCAACGAGACCAAGACCAGCAGGACAGAGGTCACCACGTAGCCCACGATGACGTCACCACCACCAGAGCCTTTGGCAGGCGAAGACCACATTTTGTCAAGATAACTTGTACTACTTGTCCCCCTTCAAACTAGCTGTTGTGGGATCCCTTCCCGCCTAATATTTGGGAGGAGAACCCGGGCCTATATAAATAGGACTAGCCACCACCATAGGAGGGGATTGGATCTCATCTCATATTGGACTGGATCCATGCTACCAAGGCCACCATACAAGCTCACCGAGCTCCAGAACACCTCTCCTCAGGAGGTTGTTCAGCCCCTTTTACTTGTTCATCCTCAGCCTACAAGGTAGTCCACCACACCACACTGGAGTAGGGTATTACACCGCAATGCTGGCCCGAACCAGTATAAACTCTTGTGTCCCTTGTTCCTCGGGTTCGGCGAGCTAGGCTTTGAGATTGTGGTGAGAGAGAGAGCTAGGGGGAAAGAGATCTTCATGCACACCCCAATGTTCGAACCTCAAGGGTTTGCCAGAACCCGTAATCCGACACAGGGGCTTGAGCTATTAGCTGACATAAACGATGGAGACTGCAGGCATCACTCGTCGTCGTGCACCTTGGTGGGCAAGGCGTTCTGCAGCGGATTCTATTGGCCCACGACACTCAACGACGCAGCCGAGCTAGTGAAATCCTGCGAGGCCTGCCAGTTCCATGCCAAACAAATCCACCATCCTTCTCATGGCTTCCAGACCATCCCGCTCTCATAGCCATTTGCGGTCTGGGGGCTGGATATCCTGGGTCCATTCCCTCTAGCACCCGGGGGCTACCGCTACCTCTACGTCGTCGTTGACAAGTTCACCAAGTGGGCGGAGGTGGAAGCCGTCTACACCATCCCAGTCGGCTCCGCAGTTAAGTTCATCAAGGGCCTCGTGAGCCGGTTCAGAGTTCCTAATTGCATCATCACCGACAATGGCTTGCAGTTCACTAGCAATCTCTTCAAAACATATTGTGCTAATCATGGAACATAGATATGCTACGCCTTAGTGGCACACCCCAGGAGAACGGCCAAGCTGAGCGCGCCAACGTGGAGGTCCTGAGAGGCCTCAAGACAAGGACCTTCAAAAAGAAGCTCAAGGCCTGTGGCAGGGGCTGGCACGACGAGCTGCAGTTTGTGCTATGGTCTATCTGCACCACCTCCACCAAGCCAACAGGCAAGACCCCATTCTTCCTTGTTTACGGAGCCGAAGCGGTTCTCCCTCACGAGGTCAAGCATCTCTCCGCGCGGGTCTTGGCGTTTGACGAGGCACGTCAGGACGCCATGCGAGGGATGGACCTCGTGGTGGGGGAGGAACGCCGCCGCCAAGCCTCACTTTGAGCGGCAAGGTACCAGCAGGCGCTGTGATGGTACCACTACCGCAACGTCCTCTCCAGGACGCTAGAGGTGGGAGATCTCGTCCTGAGGCGGGTGCTCTTTAGGGAAGGGCTACATAAGCTCTCACCCATGTGGGAGGGCCCGTTTAGGATTTCCCGTGTCTCCAGGCCTGGCATTGTGCGCATGGAGATACAGGACGGGATCCCCATCTAGAACGCCTAGAACATCCAGCACCTTCGGAAGTTCTACCCATGAAGCAAGGCCCAGTGCCTATGAAGGTCTCCGCTCATGACACTCTCATGTAATAATGAGTGGGGCTGTACACGCCCTGGAGTCTCCTGAGTGCCGCCCTCGAGCCTTGAGGGCTCCCTCCCACGTCCTAGTGGCAGCACTTAGCTCCGCGCTAGTGAAAATACTAGACTAGGTGTCGTACGCGGCTGTTCATTTGCTTTCTGTAGCTTGTTGCAGCCTTTTTGTGAAATTTGGAGTTTTGGCGTTTCCCGATTTCTTGGTTGAGCCCCCTTTCCCTCTATTTCTTCGCTCGCTTCTTTGTTTTGCGTCAGGGAGGACGGTAGTTGCCCGACGTTCTCCCTCGTGCGCCTCGTGCGGGGGCTGGGCAGGTGTGTGCGTGCGCTGGGCTAGCCTAAACCATGGACACACCTCGCCAAAGCCCTGTCGCCTCAGAGCTTCGGCTCCCTTGATCTACGTGAGGCTCCCTCGATTGAGCTCGTGATTGGCGCACCCTCCTAAGTCCGTGCCACACGGGTACCGCGACACGGTGCGCTAAGCCATGGTTAGCCCATGCCTGAGGGCTCGCGTAAGGAGGAGTAAGGCACCCGACAGATGACATAACAAACTGTGCAGCTTTGTGACGCCTCCCGAGCTCAGCGGCTCCCTAGTTAGCAACAAGGAGACCTCACTAGATGCCAGGAGGCGTGCCCCCCGAGACAGGAAACTACCCCGAGCGTATCAAGCTAAGTCACCCCCTTCTTTTTGCATCTACGTGGAACACGAACAACATCGGAGCAATAATCATAACATAGCAGCATAGAGATCAAAGTTCATTACACGCCCCAGCAGGGCCATCTACCTTTTTCAAAATACAGGAAGAAAGGAAAGGTCAAACAAAAGCGGCCAGCATGACCGCGGTAGCTGACAAGGCACGGCTCTGAGGGCCTCCCGGACTTAGCTCAATCTGAGTCCCTCTCGCGCTTCACCACCGCGCGGTGGCGGGACGACCCGCCGCCATCCTTGAATTGAAGATGAAAGAGGGGATGCCATCCGGGGCATACTCAAGCTTAGATGCTTAGTTGTCCTTGAATATTACCTTGGGGTGCCTTTGGAATCACCAAGCTTAGTCTCTTTCCACTCCTTATTCCATAGTCCATCAAATCTTTACCCAAAGCTTGAAAACTTCACAACATAAAACTCAACAGAAAACTCAAGAGATCTGTTAGTATAAAAAAATAAATCACCACTTTTTGGTACTGTTATGAACTCATTCTTTATTTATATTGGTGTAATACCTACTATATTCCAACTTCTCTATGGTTCATACCCCCCGATACTACCCATAGATTCATCAAAATAAGCAAACAACACATGGAAAACATAATCTGTCAAAAACAGAACAGTCCGTAGTAATCTGTAAACTTCGTATAATTCTGTAACTCAGAAAATTCTGAAAAATTAGGACAAGAGAGGCAATTAATATATCAATCTTTTGTAAAATATTCAGGATTTTATCGCGTTTCTGTGACTTTAAACAATTCTGTTACTGGGCGCAAAAGTTTATGTTTTTCAACAAGATCAAATCAACAATATACCAAAGCATCCCAAAGGCTTTACTTGGCTCACACACTAATTAAAAACACCAAAACATACACTAATTAAAAACACCAAAACACAATTACTATAGAGGTAATAATGTGTAACTATTCAAGAATAGAAACAAAAACATAAAACATAAAAATAAAATTGGGTTGCCTCCCAACAAGCGCTATTGTTTAACGCCCCTAGATAGGCATTGATAATTTTAATGATGCTCACATGAAAGATAGCAATTGAAACACGAAGAGATCATCATGTAGCATGTGAAAAGCAAGTTTAATTCTAACGTACTTCCTATGCATAGGCATTTTATAAGCAAATAAATTATCAAGACAAGCAAAAACTAGCATATGCAAGGAAGAAGGAAGAAACAATAGCAATCTCAACATAACGAGAGGTAATTTAGTAACATGTAAATTTCTACAACCATATTTTCCTCTCTCATAATAATTACATGTGGGATCATACTCAAATTCAACAATATATATATCACATAGCATATTCTCTACATGATCCACATGCATGCAAAGTTGACACTCTTCCAAAATAGTGGGATTATTTTTACCTAGAGGTGACACTCCTCCAAACCCACTTTCAATATTATCGCAAACATATTCATCATAAGACTTAAAAATAAATTTTCAAGATCATAAGAAGCATTATCACCCCAATCATGATCATTGCAATAAGTAGTGGACATAGCAAAACTAGCATCCCCAAGTGTCTCGGACTTAACACGACAGATGCCCTTGTGAAAGGACTTGGGTAAGGAACCATTGCAACGTAGGTTAGCTCGAAGTGGTTGAACGGGACAAAGTACACAAGGTTTACCCAGGTTCGGTCCCTCACAACGAGGTAAAAGCCTATGCCCTGCTTCTAGTTGTATTGCTTGAGTTTTGATTACAAGGGAGCGATCACGCTTGACCTAGATATCGATTAGTTGTCTCTTCCTCCTAACCCGCCGCAGGGTCTCACCTTTATATACATAGGTTGAGACCCTGAGGCTTACAAGAATCCAAGTCAGATCACACAACGTGACCATCATGGCGGCTCACACCTTCCGGGTCTTGGGCCTTCAGTAAGCCCACCTTGTAAGCCGCCACCAATCTTCACGTCGCATCTCAATTCTACCTAGGCCTTCTTCATATTGAGTCTCCAACGATCTGACTCGGCCCCACCTGGGCGGGTCATACCTCGAGGTTATATCCCCAACATTAGGCCCTAGATTGATTTGAACTTGTTCATGTCAATCTTCACTGGTCCAAGTTGGCGATTCTTCCTTCCAAAGTTTAATAGTGAACAAATCGTATAACCTGCCGTGACGTCATGCAAAGTAAATATAGAGAAAACCCATGACATCACAATGGATCTTTTTGTATTAATTGGTTGTCTGAGAATTGAGGCGCATGCAGTGTTTATATAATCATGACATCTCCTTGATTACCGCACCTGCCATTTGACTGTTTCACCTTTTTCCTTATAAATAGGACCGAGGGGGTTTCTTTTTCATTTTTACCCCCTTTCACTTCCACTACTTCTTCCTCCTCGCGACATCTACCGCCAGAGCTCTGCCAGGACGGCTGACCTTCACCGGCGACTCCAACAATGGCCGTTGCATCAACCTGAGCGCACCAGAAAACTGCGGCGTAGTCCCGCTCTTCATCAACTCCATCAGTATTATCCTATCTTCTTCTCAGATCCACATTATAATGACCTAGTTCATCGAGTTCATCGTCGTTCCGTCAAGCTCCTCCAAGTTCATCCAATGTTACTTAGAAAACATAGTTCAATCCGTACACCAGGGGAAATAGAAACGATATTCGCCTTAGTTGTTATTTCATTCTCAGGTAGATCCCTTTTCTTTCACAATCAACATATAGTTCCTCAGTTCTTCCGCGGCCATACGTTTAGGTTTAAATTTTTTCTATTTTCTGAATGGCGGTAGATCTGCAATCGTAGCCGCAATTTGTGAAATTTGTTTTATCCACAGTTAGCAAAAATTTCAATAGCCTTGCAACCTTTAGACAATGATCTGCCGTCCCTTGCCTAGGCGACTTACAACAACAACTTTGCACTCTGCTAATACTTATCTAATTTTAATCATGAATTGGTAACCCGCCGGCATCTTTCCGGCTTATCCATGTGGTTTATAACCTTTTCCATGGCCCGCTAGTATATAGCTGGCTTATTTGGGCGGTTTATTTTTACTCATCATTGTGATGGATTTTGCTCCTTATAACTAGTCATTAATCATTGGGAGGCTTAACATCATAATATTAACCCACCAATTCTTTATTCTCAGGCATCCACTACCAAAAATGACTAAGACCACCACCTCTTGCAATTGGCTTGTTTCTACTGTCACCGAACAATCTCTCAATGATTATGTTGAGATGGGCGTTTTGCCAGCAAAAAATGTCATCCACTGGCGAGTCCCAGGGGCTGAAACTAAGCCTCAACCTAAAGAGGGAGAAGTTATAGTCTTTTCAGATCACCTCCTCTATGGTTTGTCACCACCCGGGTCGAAATTCTTTCAGGATGTTCTGAACTTCTACAAGCTACACCCCCAAGATATTTGCCCCAACTCCGTTTCCAATATATGCAACTTTCAAGTCTTATGTGAGGTGTACCTTCAAGAGGAGCCCAACATTGACTTATTCAGAGAGTACTATTATTTGAACAGCCAGACCAAGATGACAGATGGGCCTAGCCTTGAACTCAGCGGGATTTCTATCCAGAGGCGGGGAGATGCCATTTTCCCTGCAACTGCACTACCCAATCACCCAAAGGACCGGAACCAGACTTGGTTCTACTGCCAAGATACATCTCCATCCAATGAAAATCCTCTGCTGGATTTCCTCCTAACGGTGTCCTAGACTAGGGGGTACTCACCACGTCGTCTCCCGACCAGTGGGTCAGGCCGAGGACCCCCACGGCGGTTCACTAATGGGCCAGTTCAGATAGCTGATGACATATACGAGGAAGATTCCACAAGACTTGGTGATCAAGACAAGGACTCCTCTCCACCGATGTATTCGACTAGGACTCTTGTTATCCTAGGCCTCTGGTATGTTATATAAGCCGAGGCCAGTCTAGTCGATAGATCATTATGACATTATTCATCATACCCTCAGGTTTTAGACCACAACATATGATCTCGAGGTAGATCAACTCTGCACTTGATACTCCATCAATATAAACAAGAGCATGACGTAGGGTTTTGCCTCCATCAAGAGGGCCCGAACCTGGGTAAAACACCGTGTTCATCATCCCTGTTACCATCGATCCTAAATCCACAGCTCGGGACCCCTACCCCAAGATCTGCTAGTTTTGACACCGACAATGGTGCTTTCATTGAGAGTTCCGCTGTGAGATCGACAAAGGATCAATGGCTCGCCTGTAGATCAACTGCGACGTCGGCGTCTTCGTCGCCGGCTCGACTGGTCACCTTGGCTTGACCAAGGACTATGCCCTACCTCCAATCATCAGGTTTGGACGAGGGACTTCATCAAACGTCAACTCCGATCTCTATCATGATCATGGAGGAATCATCCTTGGAGCTCGGGGGCTCAAGGTCAACATTGCCCTTGGGCGACCGTGCTGTTCTTCCAGACAGCAAACTTGTATCCACTGCCACCACCTCCTCGAGCATCATTTTGATGATTCCTTCGATGGAATTGTGTGGAATTGAGTCTATAACAACCATGTAAAATTTCGTCGCATTTCGATGAAGCAATCTCCATCGATCTTTGATATACGGGAGCCCTGTCGAGTCTGGACAAGAATGAGGAAGAGTTTAGGGCGTGGTCTCTAGAACCCAACTCGGAGGTTATTTGGAAGATCCAACCGTTCATTTGCTGTGGAATTTCCATTTCTACCACCTTTAAAAATTTCAGCTTGATCCAACCGTTCAAACTCCGGAAACCCTCTGATCAGTGCATCACTTTTCGGATCTGTTTTCTGCGTGAATACGAATCCAACCTAAGTTCATCTCTCTTCATGAACGAGATATTGGACAACCTTTTTGGAAGAATCTCTTTCTAGGGTATTGTGTTTTGTTTCGGAACACATGCTCACAAATTTTGCTCCTTTTCAGAGGTAATCTTCACCGTCATGCTGGTGTCAAACCAGTCGGGCAATATTGCTTCACGGCTGCCGACCTACACTAGACACGTCGTTGCTTTGTTGAGCCGAGCTCAACTTCTTTGGATCATCATCTCGGTGAGCTGAACAAGAGTTCGGAATCGCAAAGGATAAATCATCACCAACATCTCCACCCCACGGATCAGACTGAGCAGGCACACCGGCATCGCCGCATGGTCACTTCATCAAGCCGACATTGGCCGCGTCACAAATTACGACCTGCGTCGGCATGGCCGCACTGTTACTTTTTCAAGTCGATGTCCATCATGCTGAGCTACTTCAACACCTCGGCTGACATGGCACCTGCAATGTCTCCTTACCGACCTGCTCCGTCACCTCGGCTGGACTGGGGCTTCACCATATCTTCATCAAACCTACTCCGGTGGCTTCGGCATCACCAGCCGACCTGCTTCGACTCATCGGCTGACATGGAGGCTTCGACACCTCGGCTAGATCGGGGACTTTGCTATTTCTTAATAAACATACTCCGGTGACTTCGGCGTCACCAGCCGACCAGCTTCGTCATGTTAGTTGGACCGGGGGCTTTGCCTCGGCGAGCCAACCTTTGCCAGCATCGCCATGTCGTCGCTTTATCGCTCATCAAGCAATGGGTGTGCGGATCGAGTCCCAATTTTGGGAGTCACCTTTATTTGGATTGCTACAACAAATAAGCCAGGTGCTATTAATCCTAGTGATTTTTTCTTGTTTGGGTTTATTTTTCCCGAGGAATTATTACTCTGATTTGTTCCATCATCTGTACACAGGTCTATCAAATGGTGGCCGCATTAACGACGGTCGCGTGGTGGTTCGGCTTTGCCACGCCTTTACCGCATCACGCCGATGCCCTGCATCGACATTGACTTCGGCGCCCGGCCACATATCTTTAAAATAAATTATTTTGCATAAATTAATTACGCGAGGATTTTTATATATTTATATTATTATTGTTGGACTACACTATTTTACATGTGTAGGTAATCAACTTCGACTGCGTCGCACGGTCACTTCAGCAAGCCGACGTCGTCGTCCCAATCGGCCTAAATCGGCTCACGTGATCACCTTGTTGGTCGAATTGCCATACCGACATGTTTGGTTGCCTCGGGACTTCGGCATCACTGAGGGAGCTCTACCTCATCGAGTGTTCGGCACACATGCCATATTTCTTTTATTACTCACTTTGCATAAATTATTAATCATGCATCCTTTAACAAAATATTATTATTATTATTACTATTATCTCCGGCTTGCACTATATTCTATGCATAGGTAAATGATCCGGATTGGGCAGCGCTGTCACCTCGGCGTATCGACATGCCACATCACCTCGGCTGGACCGGGGGCTTCGTCATCACTTCATTAACCCACGCCCGGAACTTCAGCGTCACACCGCCGCCCTGCATCGGCTGTGATATGTCGCCACTTTGGAGCGTCGAGATCTTTGCTTTGCCACCTCAGGACCGGCTTGGGGGCTGGGAGCTCATCCTGCCGTAAGCTCGGATCGCGTCATCAATACCGAGCACATTAACCAGCTAAGTCGCTTTCATGCTCAAAAAATTTTAATTTTCAATTTTTTTGGTTCGACCAAGCATTATTCTTTTTGGCAAAAAGTTGTTTGTGCAAAACTTCCTTGTCAAAACTTTGTTTGTGACACACAAATTCGAATACCCCGTTTACTTGGGGGCTTCCTTTACGAAGCCTTTCCTCTTGCATATGATTATACTTGTATGGCTTCGTTCCTTGTTTATGTATTACACCACAATATGCACCATGTTGACTTAAGAGTTCCGCAAGCTGGGTTGCCTTGCTCCTGTGTTTACCCCACGTTCTCGATTGTTCGGCTAGGGAGTAAAGGAAGCACCTCTGCGATTTTCACGATCAGGTCATCCGAGCTCGGACCTCAGACTGGGTGAAGCCGAAAGCTAGCGCTCTTATTGTTTTTAATCATGGTCGGCACACAATGGAACTCATGAGTACAAAAATCTATTGCACAAGTCTCATAGTAACAATGAGCAACCAAAGAAAGGTATCGATGGGGGGTACTATTTTCTTCAAAGATGCTTCTTACACTTCGTCAGTAATATAGCATAAGTTCCTTGAGCGCACTTTGTCTGTTACAACCTTATGGCCTGGTTATCGGAAGCACCATCGATATTATTGACAAGTGGAGTACATAACACTTTTCGGCCCTTGACCGAAGAGGAAGAAGCCGATGGTCGGTTAAGACGCGTTTAAAAGTTCGGGTGAACATAGATATGATATATGTACTTCGGTACATACAATCATTATACATAAAATTCTTTTACCCAAGTTTACTGGGGGCTCTTAAAATTTATATGATCCATTTTATAGTAAATGTGTTTTCTTCTTGGTCGTTGCAAAGTCTTTTTCTACCGTTCCTTTTTCGACTCGAATGCATGGTAATTAGCCGGATAGCCTAGCTTCTCTCTAAAGCCACTCGAGTTTAGTTCGCTAAACTGGCCTCGGAGAAGCACTCCGCCTTCAGGATAAGGACCTTGAAGCCGTAGGCTGACCCGCTTGAAGTCTTGAGATCGGATGTGTCATGTTAAAGCACGACAGAAGCACAATTTTTTTCTAAGACCAATTTTCGGATTGGCACCGAACACTTGATCTAGTTCGGACGTCAAGTTTTTACTGAAGTTTTTTGTTTTTTCAAGACTATGGCACTTTTAAACAATTGTGTGTTTCCAGCATAAGTCTCGCAGTGCAATGCCGGACACCTTTAGAGATTCGGCAAAAACATTCTCGGATATTTCTATATATGCATCGGTTTTGAATTGTGTCTTTGGTCAATAGTTGGGTTACCCGGCTCTTGTGCTTGCCTCCTATGTTCCACTTTGTTCGGCTAGGTGTGCAAAGGGAGAACCACTACGATTGTGCTTCCAGCTCGCATGGTTAAGCACCTCAGTGGAGAAAGCCGAAAACTGACTGTCACAATAAGCGTAAACTGGTCAGCGATCCGATTACTATGTTAAATGACGGGCCATTCATAACATTGGCCGAAGTGTTTACGGCTTGACATTGGGTGTCACCGAACACTAACTGGGGGCTCATAGCTAGCTTCCCCAGTTTAAAGCTCCTATGACTAAGTGAACGTTATAAAGCCCACATATCTAATTGCCTCGTTTCTGCTAACACAACCGCCTTTGGGCACCGAGACGTCAGCTAAGGGTTGTCTTGTTATTGCGGAAACACCCTTCATAGTATCTACAAAAGGGTAGAAGCCGACGATGGGCCACTTTCAAGTGATAAACGGTCACAACGGAGTCAAAATAAATATATCATCCACGTTCGTATTTTATATATGAGGGCTACCTTCCGGAATCATCGTTATAAAGCCATAAATATGCATCAATTTGACTTAAGATTTTGTCCAAGCTGGGTTGCCTAGCTCCTATGCTTACTCCTACGTTCCCGATTGTTCGGCTAGGCGGTAAAGGGAGCACCTCTGTGATTGTTACTACTGGGTCATCCGAGTTAGTACCTCAGACTGGGTGAAGCCGAAAGCTAGCGATCTTAAAGGATATAATTGGTCGGCAATGACGGAAGTAAAAAAATTGGTTCATTAATACCATAGAGTTCGGGAACTTTCCCCGAACTAAATCCTCAATATTTTCCTCCCACATTGATTGGAGGTGAGGTTTCATGATCATGATCAGGATGACAACCCAAAGAAAGGAACCGATAGCGGGATTATTTTCTTTGGAAGATGTTTCATATCTCTCTGCGTACCTTTGTTTATAAAACCGTATGGCTGGATTGCCTTGTTTTCCATAAATCTTTGCCCTTATAACGGCTTTATAAAGTAGGACAAACACTCCCCGGCTTCTGGCCGAGGAGGTTGAAGCCGATGGTCGGTCAACAAAGTTTTGTACAATGCGGATCCGAGCATTAATGATGTAAAGTACTTGGATACGTAGAATAATTACACATAATTTGTGATTTTACTCTGGATATCGATCCTTAATTTGGCCACCCATGCCCACATTAAGGCTCGGGGGCTACCGGGCTTCGGGCTTATCATTCACTAATATTAAAGGGGCGGTATCATCATAGATGTGGTGGGCTCCTACTTCTATGACAAAAATCATGACAGAAAATGGGCTTTTCGTCCTGGGCGGGCCGGAGACGCAGCTGCATGACATTCTTTGGGCCGTCCATGACGGAAAAAACCGTGGTAGAAGCGAGGGGGAGGAAAATTTTGGGGAGTTCCCGGTTACGGTGGGAGGTCGGGGGCCAAGCGATACGCGCTTCTCTCATACACGTACGCGCGTGTGTGCGAGGCGTTGGCTCTAACTGAACCCGAGCGAGGCGTTGGGCTCTAACTGAACTCGAGCGATTGCACTGCAGGCTATGTGTTACTGAACCCGAGCGATCGATCGATGGCTGTTAACTGAACCCGATCGAGTGATTCCTTCGCTACTGCTGCTAACTGAAGCCGATCGATG
>NC_057800.1:510067254-510094921 GCF_018294505.1 Triticum aestivum | reverse complement strand
AGGACCCCGTGGTGTTGCCTCTTGATGAACAGGACCCCGATCAATCGATCCGGTTGGGGCTAGATGAACAGGACCCCGTGGAGGGCTGGATGAACAGGACCACCCTGTGGAGGGCAGGATGAACAGTAGACGGTGGAGGGCAGGATGAATAGTAGCCCATGGAGGGGTGGTTGAACAGGAGCCCGTGGAGAGGGCTGGTTGAACAGTAGCCGATGGAGTAGCGCGCAGTGGAGGCTGGATGAACATGAGCCCGTGGATGAACAACCACAGGTGGAGGCTGGAGGAGGTCGACGGTGGATGAACAGTAGCTCGTGGAGGCTGGAGGGGGTCGACGGTGGAGATGAACAGTATCCCGTGGAGTCCCGTTTTGCGGTACGCCACACCCCTCTTGATGAACAGGACCCTCGTTTTGACCGTAGCGCTCCAACACAAGTCCGTTTCGTCTGCTTTGCGGTACGCCACACCCCTCCCGATCAACAGGACCCCCATTTCGACCGTAGGAGGTCCATTTCCTCCGTTTTGCGGTACACCAGACCCCTCCCGATGAACAGGATCCCGTTTCGAACGTGGCCGATTGAACACAAGGCCGTTTCCTCCATTCTGCGGTACGCCAGGCCTCGTTTCCATCGCCTGTTCCGTCCAAGCCCTCCCGATGAACACAACACATTCCGTTGCCTCCCCATGAACATGACGCATTCCGTTGCCTCCCCATGAACATGACGACGACGCTGTTTCTCCGTTCCAACCCAGCAATGTACATGAGCCCTGGCCGTACGTATGCGCGAGTAGGCGTTCGAGACCCCGCCCGTATGTACACATATGTGGCCGTATTTTCTTTCTTGCACCCTGGCCGCTGTACATACATGTACATGCTACATGCGTGCCTCTACTACGACACGTGCGCGCCTCTACATCGACCAATATGTACGTACACATTCGCGACCAGAAGGACAACGCTACGTACGCTTCAACCAGGTGGGTCCCGACTGTCAGGCACTTCCTTGCCTGCGAAGATGTAGCTGGTGGGTTCCAGCAGTCAGGGGGGCGAAATACGGTGGCTCGTCCGGTGGGTCCCCGCTGTCAGGTGGAGGAATAATTATTTTGCACGTAATAAGGAGGCACTTCCTTGCTGCGACCGTGGACCCAGCTGCCAGCCTCTCCACGTACAGTCCACGTCCGATGGAACCCGTTCCTTGACCACGTTGACCACGCCGCGCCGAGAGCACTAGGGCGGTGGACGACAGCGAGGCCTAGGAAGGGGACGACGCGGAGCCGGGGAAGATGCGACAGTGGATGGCCACGCATAGAGGAGTACGAGGGCACTGGTTCGCTGCGGTGTGAGGCTGCCGTCGCCGCAGAGTAACAGGGGGTGTGGGTGAGTAGAGGGATGGTCTGGCCAGCGCTGGGAGTAGTAGGGTGCGGTGAGGCCTCCGCTGCATGGCAGCCGGCCATGGGAGGCAGGAGCACGAGGCACGACCAGCGCTGGTTTGGGCGGCTGGAGCAAGAAGACCAGAGGTTGAAGAAGCACTACGGCTGTTGGATGGACATCGTATGGTCACTAGAGCTAGCATCGTGCATATTGACTAAATTGACAAAGCCCTCCGTCCCCGTCAACTTAGTAGGCCCACAAGTCAGCCCGCCACTATACTGGGTCCCGGCTAACAGGGGGAGTATTCATTTTTTTTGTGCGTAATAAGGAGGCACTTCCTTGCGTGCGAAGATATAGCTGGTGGGTCCGAGCTGTCAACGGCGGTAACGTTTTTTTCGCGAAATACAGAGGCCCTTTCGGTGGGTCCCTGATGTCAGGTGGAGGAATCATTATTTTGCGTGTAATAAGGTGGCATTTCCTTGCGTGCAGCCCTGGACCCAGCTGTCGGCCTCTCCACGTACAGTCCACTTCAGATGCATGTCGGTCGTTGACCATGTTGACCAGGCCGCACCGAGAGCACCAGGGAGGTGGACGACGGCGAGGCCTAGGAAGGGAACAACACAGAGGCAGGGAAGACTCGGCAGTTGTTTCCCAAGCGGAGGGGAGTACGACTGTACGAGGGTTTACTGGTTCGTCTGCCGTCGCCGGAGAATAACAACATGTGTGGGTGAGTAGAGGGATGGCTAGGCCAGTGATGGAAGTACGATGGGGCGGTGAGGCATGCGCGGCAGCACAGCCGGCCGCGGGGAGGAGGGAGCAGGCAGTCCCGCCGGCGCTTGTTTGAGCGGCTGGAGCAGGAAGAGCAGAGATTGAAGAAGCACGACGGCCGTTGGATGGACATCCAACAGTCACTGCTTGTGCGTCAACCTTTTTTTAGGAAAGCCTCAAATATGTGGAAAACAGCATACAACCCATCTGCCATTATTTCTAATAATTTTCAGCCCATTTGCTAATTCTTAAGGTTTTTTTGGATCCCATATTCTTTTTGTTAGCATTACAGCCCAAATTATGGCCATGGTTAAAAAATTATATGAAATTTTGGATATTTCGGTGCGGTCCGAACTGTTTTTAATCTCGAAATTTCGACTCACATTCAAACTGATTTTAAAAATAAATGTATATCAATATAAAATCCAACAAATTCTCCATGCATAAAAATTAATGTAATTTAAAATCTTGAAATGAAAAAAAAGATATTTGAAACTAATTGCCGGTTTGATGTGTTTTAAAAATGTACAGCCCATTTCTCATTACTGATGGGCCATTTTCTCGGCCAGCCGAATGAAAGCTCTCCTCGTCTTGAAAGATTTGCAGCCCAATAGGCCTGACAAAGCGACTTACTTGGCAAATCACAAAAAAACCGGGCTATGGCCGTGGACCCAGCTGTCAGCCTCTCCACGTACAGTACTCTTCCGATGGAAATCGTTCCTTGACCACGTTGACCACGCCGCGCGGAGAGCACCATGGCGGTGGACGACGGCGAGGCCTAGGAAGGGGACAACACGGAGCCGGGGAAGACGCGGCAGTGGAAGCCCGCGTGGAAAGGAGTACGAGGGTTCACTGGTTCGGCTGCTGTGTGAGGCTACCGTCTCCGCAGGGCCTGGCCAGCGGTGGGAATAGTAGGGGGCGGTGAGGCCTCCGCGGCAGCACAGCCGGCCACAGGAGGCAGGAGCATGCGGCATGGCCGACGCTGCTTTGGGCGGCTGGAGCAAGAAGACCAGAGGTTGAAGAAGCACTACGACCGTTGGATGGACATCGTACGGTCACTGGAGCTAGAATCATGCATATTGACTAAGTTGACAAAGACCTCCGTCCCTGTCAACTTTGTTGGCCCACAAGTCATCCTCCCACTATGGTGGGTCCCAGCTAGTAGGGGGTATTCATTTTTTGTGCGTAATAAGGAGGCACTTCCTTGCGTGCGTAGATATAGCTGGTGGGTCTGACATGTCAGCGGGGGGAACGTTTTTTTTTGCGAAATATAGAGGCCCTTCCGGTGGGTCCCAGTTGTCAGGTGGAGGAATCATTATTTTGCGCATATAGTCCACGGCCTATGGATGTCGTTCGTGAAGGAAATATGCCCTAGAGGCAATAATAAAGTTATTATATATTTCCTTATACCATGATAAATGTTTATTATTCATGCTAGAATTGTATTAACCGGAAACAGAATACATGTGTGAATACATAGACAAACAAAGTGTCACTAGTATGCCTCTACTTGACTAGCTCGTTGATTAAAGATGGTTATGTTTCCTAACCATAGGCATGAGTTTTCATTTGATTAACGGGACCACATCATTAGGAGAATGATGTGATTGACTTGACCCATTCCGTTAGCATAGCACTTGATCGTTTAGTTTGTTGCTATTGCTTTCTTCATGACTTATACATGTTCCTATGACTATGAGATTATGCAACTCCCGTTTACTAGAGGAACACTTTGTGTGCTACCAAACGTCACAACGTAACTAGGTGATTATAAAGGTGCTCTATAGGTGTCTCCGAAGGTACTTGTTGGGTTGCCGTATTTCGAGATTAGGACTTGTCACTCCGATTGTCGGAGAGGTATCTCTGGGCCCTCTCGGTAATGCACATCACCTAAAGCCTTGTAAGCATTGCAACTAATGAGTTAGTTGCGAGATGATGTATTACGGAACGAGTAAAGAGACCTGCCGGTAATGAGACTGAACTAGGTATTGAGATACCGACGATCGAATCTCGGGCAAGTAACATACCGATGGCAAAGGGAACAATGTATGTTGTTATGCGGTTTGACCGATAAAGATCTTCGTAGAATATGTTGGAGCCAATATGAGCATCCAGGTTCCGCTATTGGTTATTGACCATAGACGTGTCTCGGTCATGTCTACATTGTTCTCGAACCCGTAGGGTCCGCACGCTTAAGGTTTCGATAACAGTTATATTATGAGTTTATGAGTTTTGATGTACCAAAGGAGTTCGGAGTCTCGGATGAGATCGGGGACATGACGAGGAGTCTCTAAATGGTCGAGACGTAAAAATCGATATATTGGATGACTATATTCGGACATCGGAAAGGTTCCGAGTGATTCGGGTATTTTTCGGAGTACCGGAGAGTTACGGGAATTCGCTGGGGAGTATATGGGCCTTATTGGGCCATACGGGAATAGAGGAGAGAGGCCAAAAGGAAGGAGGCGCGCGCCCCCCCTCTGGTCCGAATTGGACAAGGGGTGCAGCCCCCTTTTCCTTGTTCCTCTCCCCCTCTTTCCTTCTCTCCTACTCCAACAAGGGAAGGAGGAGTCCTACTCCCGGTGGGAGTAGGACTTCCCCCTTGGCGCGCCCTCCTCCTAGGCCGGCCGCCTCCCTCCCTTGCTCCTTTATATACGGGGGCAGGGGGCACCCCATAGACACAACAATTGATCATTGATCTCTTAGCCGTGTGCGGTGCCCCCCTCCACCATAATCCTCCATAATATTGTAGTGGTGCTTAGGCGAAGCCCTGCGACGGTAGAACATCAAGATCGTCACCACGCCGTCGTGCTGACGAAACTCTTCCCCGACATTCTGCTGGATCGGAGTCCGGGGATCGTCATTGAGCTGAACGTGTGCTAGAACTCAGAGGTGCCATAGTTTTGATGCTTGATCGGTCGGGCTGTGAAGACGTACGGCTACATCAACCGCGTTGTTATAACGCTTCCGCTTCCGGTCTACGAGGGTACGTAGACAACACTCTCCCCTCTGGTTGCTATGCATTACCATGATCTTGCGTGTGCGTAGGATTTTTTTTGAAATTACTACGTTCCCCAACAGTGGCATCCGAGCCTAGGTTTTATGCGTTGATGTTATGCACGAGTAGAACACAAGTGAGTTGTGGGCGATGTAAGTCATACTGCTTACCAGCATGTCATACTTTGGTTCAGCGGTATTGTTGGATGAAGCGGCCCGGACCGACATTACGCATACACTTACACGAGACTGGTTCTACCGACGTGCTTTGCACACAGGTGGCTGGCGGGTGTCAGTTTCTCCAACTTTAGTTGAACCAAGTGTGGCTACGCCCGGTCCTTGCGAAGGTTAAAACAACACCAACTTGACAAACTATCGTTGTGGTTTTGATGCATAGGTAAGAACGGTTCTTGCTAAGCCCGTAGCAGCCACGTAAAACTTGCAACAACAAAGTAGAGGACGTCTAACTTGTTTTTGCAGGGCATGTTGTGATGTGATATGGTCAAGACATGATGCTATATTTTATTGTATGAGATGATCATGTTTTGTAACCGAGTTATCGGCAACTGGCAGGAGCCATATGGTTGTCGCTTTATTGTATGCAATGCAATTGTGCTGTAATGCTTTACTTTATCACCAAGCGGTAGCGATAGTCGTGGAAGCATAAGATTGGCAAGACGACAACGATGCTACGATGGAGATCAAGGTGTCGCACCGGTGACGATGGTGATCATGAAGGTGCTTCGGAGATGGAGATCACAAGCACAAGATGATGATGGCCATATCATATCACTTATATTGATTGCATGTGATGTTTATCTTTTATGCATCTTATCTTGCTTTGATTGATGGTAGCATTATAAGATGATCTCTCACTAAATTTCAAGATAAAAGTGTTCTCCCTGAGTATGCACCGTTGCCAAAGTTCGTCGTGCCCAGACACCACGTGATGATCGGGTGTGATAAGCTCTACGTCCATCTACAACGGGTGCAAGCCAGTTTTGCACACGCAGAATACTCAGGTTAAACTTGACGAGCCTAGCATATGCAGATATGGCCTTGGAACACTGGAGACCGAAAGGTCGAGCATGAATCATATAGTAGGTATGGTCAACATAATGATGTTCACCATTGAAAACTACTCCATTTCACGTGATGATCGGTTATGGTTTAGTTGATATGGATCACGTGATCACTTAGATGATTAGAGGGATGTCTATCTAAGTGGGAGTTCTTAAGTAATATGATTAATTGAACTATAATTTATCATGAACTTAGTCCTGGTAGTATTTCCATATCTATGTTGTAGATCAATAGCTCGCGTTATTGCTTTCCTATGTTTTATATGTGTTCCTAGAGAAAACTAAGTTGAAAGATGATAGTAGCAATGATGCGGACTGGGTCCGTGATCTGAGGTTTATCCTCATTGCTGCACAGAAGAATTATGTCCTTGATGCACCGCTAGGTGACTGACCTATTGCAGGAGCAGATGCAGACGTTATGAACGTTTGGCTAGCTCAATATGATGACTACTTGATAGTTTAGTGCACCATGCTTAACAGCTTAGAATTGGGACCTCAAAGACGTTTTGAACGTCATGGATCATATAAGATGTTCCAGGAGTTGAAGTTAATATTTCAAGCAAATACCCGAGTTGAGAGATATGAAGTCTCCAACAAGTTCTATAGCTAAAAGATGGAGGAGAATAGCTCAAGCAGTGAGCATGTGCTCAGATTGTTTGGGTACTACAATCGCTTGAATCAAGTGGGAGTTAATCTTCCAGATAAAATAGTGATTGACAGAATTCTCTAGTCACCATCACCAAGTTAGTAGAACTTCGTGATGAACTATAGTATGCAAGGGATGACGTAAATGATTCCCGAGCTTTACATGATGATGAAATCGATGAAGGTAGAAATCAAGAAAGAGCATCAAGTGTTGATGATTAACAAGACCACTAGTTTCAAGAAAAGGGCCAAGGGAAAGAAAGGGAACTTCAAGAAGAACGGCAAGCAAGTTGCTGCTCAAGTGAAGAAGCCCAAGTCTGGTCCTAAGCCTGAGACTAAGTGCTTCTACTGCAAAGGGACTGGTCACTCGAAGCGGAACTGCCCCAAGTATTTGGCGGATAAGAAGGATGGCAAAGTGAACAAAGGTATATTTGATATACAGATTATTGATGTGTATTTTACTAGTGTTCGTAGCAACCCCTCGGTATTTGATACTGGTTCAGTTGCTAAGAGTAGTAACTCGAAACGGGAGTTGCAGAATGAACATAGACTAGTTAAGGGTGAAGTGATGATGTGTGTTGGAAGTGGCTCCAAGATTGATATGATCATCATCGCACACTCCCTATACTTTTGGGATTAGTGTTGAACCTAAATAAGTGTTATTTGGTGTTTGCGTTGAGAATGAATATGATTTGATCATCTTTATTGCAATACGGTTATTCATTTAAGTAAGAGAATAAATTGTTGTTCTGTTTACATGAATAAAACCTTATATGGTTACACACCCAATGAAAATGGTTCGTTGGATCTCGATCGTAGTGATACACATATTCATAATATTGAAACCAAAAGATGCAAAGTTAATAATGATGGTGCAACTTATTTGTGGCACTGTCATTTAGGTCATATTGGTGTAAAGCACATGAAGAAAATCCATGCTGATGGGCTTTTGGAATCACTTGATTATGAATCAGTTGATGCTTGCGAACCATGCCTCATGGGCAAGATGACTAAGACTCCGTTCTCCGGAACAATGGAGCGAGCAATAGATTTGTTGGAAATCATACATACTGATGTATGTGGTCCGATGAATATTGAGGCTCGTGGCAGGTATCATTATTTTCTGATCTTCACAGATGATTTGAGCAGATATGAGTATATCTACTTGATGAAATACAAGTCTGAAACATTTGAAAAGTTCAAAGAATTTCAGAGTGAAGTGGAGAATCATCATAACAAAAATAAAAAGTTTCTACGATATGATCGCAGAAGTAAAATATTTGAGTTACGAGTTTGGCCTTCAGTTAAAAAAATGTGAAATAGTTTCACTACTCACGCCACCTGGAACACCACAGTGTAATGGTGTGTCCGAACGTCATAACCGTACTTTATTAGATATGGTGCGATCTATGATGTCTCTTACCGATCTACCACTATCGTTTTGGGGTTATGCATTAGAGACAGCTGCATTCACGTTAAATAGGGCACCATCTAAATCCATTGAGACGACACTGTATGAACTATGGTTTGGCAAGAAACCTAAGCTGTCGTTTCTTAAAGTTTGAGGTTGCAATGCTTATGTGAAAAAGTTTCAACCTGATAAGCTCTAACTCAAATCGGAGAAGTGCGTCTTCATAGGATACCCAAAAGAATATGTTGGGTACACCTTCTATCACAGATCCGAAGGCAATATATTCATTGCTTTGAATGGATCCTTTCTAGAAAAGGAGTTTCTCTCAAAAGAAGTGAGTGGGAGGAAAGTAGAACTTGATGAGGTAACTGTACCTGCTCCCTTATTGGAAAGTATTTCATCACAGAAATCTGTTCCGGTGACTACTACACCAATTAGTGAGGAAGCTAATGATGATGATCGTGTAACTTCAGATCAAGTTACTACCGAACCTCGTAGGTAAACCAGAGTGAGATCCGCACCAGAGTGGTACGGTAATCCTGTTCTGGAGGTCATGTTACTTGACCATGACAAGCCTATGAACTATGAGAAAGCGATGATGAGCCTAGATTCCGCGAAATGGCTTGAGGCCATGAAATCTGAGATGAGATCTATGTATGAGAACAAAGTGTGGACTTTGGTTGACTTGCTCGTTGATCGGCAAGCCATAAAAAATAAATGGGTCTTCAAGAGGAAGACAGACGCTGTTAGTAGTGTTACTATCTACAAAGCTATAATTGTCGCAAAAAGGTTTTCGACAAGTTCAAGGTGTTGACTATGATGAGAGTTTCTCACTCGTATCTATGCTTAAGTCTGTCCGAATCATGTTAGCAATTGCCGCATTTTATGAAATCTGGCAAATGGATAAACAAAACTGCATTCCTTAATGGATTTATTAAAGAAGAGTTGTATATGATGCAACCAGAAGGTTTTGTCAATCCTAAAGGTACTAACAAAATATGCAAGCTCCAGCGATCCATCTATGGACTGGTGCAAGCATCTCGGAGTTGGAATATACGCTTTGATAAGTTGATCAAAGCATATAGTTTTATACAGACTTGTGGTGAAGCCTGTATTTAGAAGAAAGTGAGTGGGAGCACTACAACATTTCTGATAAGTATATGTGAATGACATATTGTTGATCGGAGATAATGTAGAATTATTCTGCAAAGCATAAAGGAATGTTTGAGGAGTTTTTCAAAGAAAGACCTCGGTGAAGCTGCTTACATATTGAGCATCAAGATCTATAGAGATAGATCAATACGCTTGATAAGTTTTTTCAATGAGTACATACCTTGACAAGATTTTGAAGTAGTTCGAAATGGAACAGTTAAACAAGGAGTTCTTGCCTGTGTTACAAGGTGTGAAGTCGAGTAAGACTCAAAACCTGACCACGGCAGAAGATAGAGAGAGAATGAAAGTCATTCCCTATGCCTCATCCATAGGTTCTATAAAGTATGCCATGCTGTGTACCAGACCTATTGTATACCCTGCCCTGAGTTTGGCAAAGGAGTACAATAGTGATCTAGGAGTAGATCACTAGACATTGGTCAAAATTATCCTTAGTGGAATAAGGATATGTTTCTCGATTATGGAAGTGACAAAAGATTCGTCGTAAAGGGTTACGTCGATGCAAATTTTGAAACTGATCCAGATGACTCTAAATCTTAATCTGGATACATATTGAAAGTGGGAGCAATTAGCTAGAGTAGCTCTGTGCAGAGCATTGTTGACATAGAAATTTGCAAAATACTTACGGATCTGAATGTGGCGGACCCGTTGACTAAAATTCTCTCACAAGCAAAACATGATCACACCTCAGTACTCTTTGGGTGTTAATCACATAGCGATGTGAACTAGATTCTTGACTCTAGTAAACCCTTTGGGTATTGGTCACATGTCGATGTGAACTATGGGTGTTAATCACATGGTGATGTGAACTATTGATGTTAAATCACATGGCGATGTGAACTAGATTATTGACTCTAGTGCAAGTGGGAGACTGAAGCAAATATGCCCTAGAGGCAATAATAAAGTTATTATATATTTCCTTATATCATGATAAATGTTTATTATTCATGCTAGAATTGTATTAACCGGAAACATAATACATGTGTGAATACATAGACAAACAGAGTGTCACTAGTATGCCTCTACTTGACTAGCTCGTTGATTAAAGATGGTTATGTTTCCTAACCATAGACATGAGTTGTCATTTGATTAATGGGATCACATCATTAGGAGAATGATGTGATTGACTTGACCCATTCTGTTAGCATAGCACTTGATCATTTAGTTTGTTACTATTGCTTTCTTCATGACTTATACATGTTCCTATGACTATGAGATTATGCAACTCCCGTTTACTAGAGGAACACTTTGTGTGCTACCAAACGTCACAACGTAACTGGGTGATTATAAAGGTGCTCTACAGGTGTCTCCGAAGGTACTTGTTGGGTTGCCGTATTTCGAGATTAGGATTTGTCACTCCGATTGTCGGAGAGGTATCTCTGGGCCCTCTCGGTAATGCACATCACCTAAAGCCTTGCAAGCATTGCAACTAATGAGTTAGTTGCGAGATGATGTATTATGGAACGAGTAAAGAGACTTGCCGGTAACGAGATTGAACTAGGTATTGAGATACCGATGATCGAATCTCAGGCAAGTAACATACCGATGACAAAGGAAACAACATATGTTGTTATGTGGTTTGACCGATAAAGATCTTCGTAGAATATGTGGGAGCCAATATGAGCATCCAGGTTCCGCTATTGTTTATTGACCGGAGACGTGTCTCAGTCATGTCTACATTGTTCTCAAACCCGTAGGGTCCGCATGCTTATGAGTTTATGAGTTTTGATGTACCGAAGGAGTTTGGAGTCCCAGATGAGATCGGGGACATGACGAGGAGTCTCGAAATGGTCGAGACGTAAAAATCGATATATTGGACGACTATATTCGGACATCGGAAAGGTTCTGAGTGATTCGGGTATTTTTCGGAGTACCGGAGAGTTACGGGAATTCGCCAGGGAGTATATGGGCCTTATTGGGCCATACGGGAATAGAGGAGAGAGGCCAAAAGGAAGGAGGTGCACCCCCCCCTCTGGTCCGAATTGGACAAGGGTGCAGCCCCCTTTTCCTTGTTTCTCTCCCCCTCTTTCCTTCTCTCCTACTCCAACAAGGGAAGGAGGAGTCCTACTCCCGGCGGGAGTAGGACTCCCCCCTTGGCGCGCCCTCCTCCTAGGTCGGCCGCCTCCCTCCCTTGCTCCTTTATATATGGGGGCAGGGGGCACCCCATAGACACAACAATTGATCATTGATCTCTTAGCCGTGTGCGGTGCCCCCCTCCACCATAATCCTCGATAATATTGTTATGGTGCTTAGGCGAAGCCCTGCGACGGTAGAACATCAAGATCGTCACCACGCCATCGTGCTGACGGAACTCTTCCCCGACATTCTGCTGGATCGGAGTCCAGGGATCGTCATCGAGCTGAATGTGTGCTAGAACTCGGAGGTGCCGTAGTTTCGGTGCTTGATCGGTCGGGCCGTGAAGACGTACGACTACATCAACCGCGTTGTTATAACGCTTCCGCTTCCACTTCCGGTCTACGAGGGTACGTAGACAACACTCTCCCCTATCGTTGCTATGCATCACCATGATCTTGCGTGTGTGTAGGATTTTTTTTGAAACTACTACGTTCCCCAACAGTTCGTTGACCAAGTTGACCAGGCCGCGCCAAGAGCACCATGGCGGTGGACGATGGTGAGGCCTAGGAAGGGAACGACACGGAGCCAGGGAAGACTCAGCAATGGTTGCCCACGCGGTGGGGAGTAGAGGGTTTACTGGTCCGACTGCCGTTGCCGGAAAATAACAGGAGGTGTGGGTGAGTAGAGGAATGTCCTGGCCAGCAATGAAGTAGGGTGGGGCGGTGCGGCCTATGCGGCAGCACAGCCGGCCACGGGAGGCGGGAGCAGGCAGTCCCACCGAAGCTGGTTTGGGCGGCTCGAGCAAGAAGATCAGATATTGAAGAAGCAGCACGGCCGTTGGATTAATATCCAACGGTCACTGCTGTTAGAATCGTTTGTGGACTAAGTTGACAAAGCCAAAGTACACGTCAACCTAATAGACCCACAAGTCAGCCTCCAAATCTGTCCCAAACAGCATACAACCCGAAATTTCTATCCAGATTCAAATTAATTTTAAATCTAAATATACCTTAATTTAAATTCAATGAAATTTTACCCGCACAAAAACAATGAAATTTAAAATATCAAATTCCGAAAGAAAACAGTATTTTGGAACTAATTGTCTGTTTGCTGTATTTTTTCATTTTACAGCCCATTTATTATTACTTATAGCCCATTTCTTATTACTTATAGCCCATTTTCTGGGCAAAATGCATCCCTCCTCGTCTTGAAAGATTTCCGGCCCAGCAGGGCGTAGAAAAGCAAGTAGGCCTACATTGGTTATTCTGCAAAAAAAACAAAATAGCTGGCTAGCAATTTTCAGAAAGGAAAAAAACAAACTGGGTTGGCCATGTGCTAAACATATGAAATAAAAGCCTGGGCTAGACGGGCCATGGGTCCCGCACAACCCAGTTGATACCCTTCTCCGTCCTGAAAAAACAAAATTACTGCGCACGCTGCTAGGTCCCTACTGTCATCCTCACCATGTACATTCATCTCCTTATTCCTCTCAGTTGTTGACCATGTTGACAACACCGGAGGGCGGCGCCACGGCGAGCGAACCAAGGCGGAAGAAGATGGTGAGGCCTCGGACGGGAACGGACAGGAGCCGGGGCAGATCACAGCCAGCTGTGGGAGGCGGGAGCAGGCGGTCCCGCCGGCGCTGGTTTGGCTTTGGCGGTTCGAGGAAGAAGAGACTGAAGAAACGCGACAGACGTTGAATGTCAATCCAACGGTCAAGGTTGGCACAATCGTTTTGTTGACTAAGCGGACACCAAGTAGCATACTTTTTTATATATAGGAAGAAAACTGCGAGGAAAATGCGTTCGTCTGCCGTCCTCACAGGGAACATTCGCCACATAAGTGACTAGCACCCTTGGTTTTCAACCGAGAGGTCTTGGGTTCAAGTCCCAGGAGCTCTCAATTTTGTCCTCCTTCCATCCTCGCAAAAAAGGGAAAGAAAATGAAAGGCTTGGGAAGGCATATAGAACTAGCCAGTGTACCAGTAATGAGACGTTGCCGATTTTTAGAAAAAAAGAAAGACGTGCTCATGTAGCTGGTTCGAATCCAAACCTAGACTATGACTATATATGGTGCTATGCTACTCTGCAAGTAATGAAACTGACATATCCAATGTTCGCTTCTCCTCTTCTCTACTTACTCTGCCTAGCATCAGAAGCTCTGGCCGCAGCAACCATGTCCGCTGGCTGCTCGTCCACCTGCTCTTCAGCAGGCAACAACTAGATATGCGCCAAGTCGCAACTCGTACCATCGCCTGTGGGTCTCATCACACCCTCGCTAGCACGCGCACCGCAGCCGATTGCTCATCGCAACCCGCTGCCGTTGGTGTGGTGCCACTCCTGAAAAATCACGCAGAGTCATCCGTCGCGTCTCAACCACAATCCGCAACCCTGGCCGAGTCTTCAACAAATGCCTGAATCATGGGGTAATAATATATTTAAGTGTTGTTCTGCTGCTTTCAGTTGCTGATTTTTTTAATAGTTTGGTTGATGATCTACCAATTTGATTCGTGCAGAAAAGGGAAGATTCATGTGATTTATATTTCTGGGAAGTTGCTGATGTTGGGGAATGCAACTACGCTGATTATTTGGTTAGCCGAGGAATCCCAATACCAGCAGGTTGGGGTGTTGGACAAGTAACTGAAGGAACGACAGAAGAGGAAGATGCAGAGCAGAAGCTTAAAGATGCAGTTCCTCTGATCATGGCCAAGCAACAGCTGCTGAACGACCTTGACAGCAATGAGGAGATGAAAGATCTTGTGAAGATAATGGGCAAAATCGATGTGCTTTGTAGGATGATTGTCTCTTTATTTGTAGTGTATGTAGCACTCGTGATGTATTCAGTGGCTACGACATGAGCACTTTGCTGAAACTAGTAATGAATGAAACCTGTGTAGCAGGCTGGGCATAGTGTTGTGAACATCTAATGATTTCTATTAATGGAAATCAGGGGGTATCCCCTTTTGCTCATATAAATAAATAGCAGAGGCCCTGTCGGGTCAGCTTTGTTCTCATTCGAAGACGTCGAGCAAATTGCAGTCCAACAACAAACTATGTCATCAAATTCAAGTTTCACAGCCAAATATGAGTACAACTAAACAACAATGTCATCATGTTTTAGTTGACATACAATCACCAAACAAAAATCAGCATACATAACAAGTGATGTTCTCACAACAAAATACTAAACAACATGTTCATCAGGTTTCAGTTGTCATAGCAAACACAATTTCACATAGTAGATAAAAAACGTCTTCTGACAGGCAAATACGACAAAAGCAATGTAATCATCATCCGTAGCAGCAGCGTCAACATCTTCTACATGTGTATCAGTCTGAATCGTAATTCCCCATGGTGTCATCTTCTTCTTCGTCCTCAACATCCTTGAATGTTGGCTTCTTCTTGATCAACTCTTGTATGTCCACAACACGACATGCAATCTTTTCGCCGGCGTCATTGACGTGATGGTTCTCAAAGATATTAGGAACATCTGTGTTATCTTGTACATCAGGAGCAGTGTAAGCATCATCTTGTTGTGCAACTTCATTAAACGAATTCCTCTGCTCAAACCTTTGCAATACTCTCCAGTCATCACTACGTGCAAATGTGTCTTCCAAGAAAAATATCTGTGTTGCTTGATTTGCCAAAATAAAAGGCTCGTTGGTCTGGTACGCCGCCTTGACATTGATGGATTTGAAATAATCATCAGCTCTGGGTTTTGCGATCCTAGAAAACAGGTTATACCAACGACAGCACAACAGAACCACACACCGATGATCCTCGAAACTGGAGATATACTACAACTGAATAATGTCTATTATGTTAACATACATTTCAGTTGTCTCTTTGTCATAGGTATCTGTGCTCATGATGGCACTGTTTTGTGTCTTCCTGCCTTCATCTCGTGCAAGGGTGTTGTAGCGCACATCTCCAGCAACGCAAGATTCATAATGTCTTACCCGAGTATCATGACCCATTGCTAGTGAGTAAAGGGCATCATCAACTGCCTGCCCATCCTCCCACACCTTCTTAACCTATGGTTAGAAAATAGACAAGCTGATCATCTTATGTACTCAATATATTAAAAAAATTGACAGTGCACTTCAAAAGCTTACATGGTTCTTGAACCATTTTGCAAATCCTTCCATAAGCAGTTTGTCAATGTTTCTTGGATTTTGCGGCAGTAACTCCTCTTTGTAGAGGCTGCACAACATAGTGATCACGTCAAACATCTAAATATGTAAGAATGTGATGCAAGTTTAGTAGATTACGATGTATAAGCTGCAGTACTGCACTTACTTGATATAAGGTAGTATCTTAGGACAGTTATTCAACACATACCAAACCGTTTTGTCCAAATCTTTAGGTTTGTCCTCTTGTCGACTCTTCCCTGTAACTCGAATAGAATAATCGAAAACATTGAGCCCGAGATTGTCTTCACCCACCTCTTTGCTAAGCTGATCAGCTGTTTCAATGTATTTTGAGCAGAATGTCAACGCTTCTGTAGCAATGTAGGCCTCTACAATGGAACCCTCGGGTCTAGCTCTGTTCCTAACATAGCCCTTGAAAGTGCCTAGCCGCCTTTCAATAGGGTACATCCAGCCATACTGTACTGGACCTCTAAGTAGTGCCTCATCAGGTAGATGAATAGCCAAATGCACCATCACATCAAAGAAGGCTGGAGGATATATCTTCTCAAGGTCGCATAGGATAGTTGGTATCTTGTCTCTAAGACGATCCAAAGCATCTATCCTGATATTCCTACTGCAGAGTTCCCTGAAGAATTGGCCCCACTCTGCAACTGCTCTGTATAAGTCAGGGCGACCCAATCCTCTAAGGATAACAGGTAAAACCCTTTGAAGTAGGTGTTGGGTAACGTAGCAGAAATTCAAAATTTTCCTACGTATCACCAAGATCTATCTATGGAGAGACCAGCAACGAGGGAAGGAGAGTGCATCTACATACCCTTGTAGATTGCTAAGTGGAAGCGTTCAAGTGAACGGGGTTGATGGAGTCGTATTCGTCGTGATTCAAATCACCGGAGATCCTAGTGCCGAACGGACGGCACCTCCGCGTTCAACACACGTACAGCCCGACGATGTCTCCCACGCCTTGATACAGCAAGGAGAGAGGGAGAGGTTGAGGAAGACTCCATCCAGCAGCAGCACAACGGCGTGGTGGTGATGGAGGAGCGTGGCAATCCTGCAGGGCTTCGCCAAGCACCACGGGAGAGGAGAAGTACTTGGGAGAGGGGAGAGGGCTGCATCAAAGGCAAAAGTTATCTCTTGAAAGGCCCTCCTCCCTCACTATATATAGGGAGCCCAAGGGGGGGCTCCGGCCCTAGGAGATCCAATCTCCTAGGGGGGGCGGCAGCCAAGGGAGGAATCCCTCCTCCCCAAGGCACCTAGGAGGTGCCTTACCCCTTTGGGACTCTTCCTTAGGGTTCCCCCCCACCCTAGGCGCATGGGCCCTAGGGGGAAGTGGCGCCCCAGCCCACTTTGGGCTGGATCCCTTCCTACTTCAGCCCATTGGACCCTCCGAGATAGGTGGCCCCACCCGGTGGACCCCCGAGACCCTTCCGGTGGTCCCGGTACAATACCGATAACCCCGAAACTTGTCCCGATGGCCGAAATAGGACTTCCTATATATAAATCTTTACCTCCGGACCATTCCGGAACTCCTCGTGACGTCCGAGATTTCATCAGGGACTCCGAACAACATTCGGTAACCACATACAAGCTTCCTTTATAACCCTAGCATCATCGAACCTTAAGTGTGTAGACCCTACGGGTTCGGGAACCATGCAAACATGACCGAGATGTTCTCTGGTCAATAACCAACAGCGGGATCTGGATACCCATGTTGGTTCCCACATGTTCCACGATGATCTCATCGGATGAACCACGATGTCAAGGACTTAATCAATCCCGTATACAATTCCCTTTGTCTATCGGTACGATACTTGCCCGAGATTCGATCGTCGGTATCCTGATACCTTGTTCAATCTCGTTACCGGCAAGTCTCTTTACTCGTTCCGTAACACATCATCCCGTGATCAACTCCTTGATCACATTGTGCACATTATGATGATGTCCTACCGAGTGGGCCCAGAGATACCTCTCCGTCACACGGAGTGACAAATCCCAGTCTCGATTCGTGCCAACCCAACAGACACTTTCGGAGATACCCGTAGTGTACCTTTATAGCCACCCAGTTACGTTGTGACGTTTGGCACACCCAAAGCACTCCTACGGTATCCGGGAGTTGCACAATCTCATGGTCTAAGGAAATGATACTTGACATTAGAAAAGCTTTAGCATACGAACTACACGATCTAGTGCTATGCTTAGGATTGGGTCTTGTCCATCACATCATTCTCCTAATGATGTGATCCCGTTATCAACGACATCCAATGCCCATGGTCAGGAAACCTTAACCATCTATTGATCAACGAGCTAGTCAACTAGAGGCTTACTAGGGACATGCTGTTGTCTATGTATCCACACATGTATCTGAGTTTCCTATCAATACAATTATAGCATGGATAATAAACGATTATCATGAACAAGGAAATATAATAATAACTTATTTATTATTTCCTCTAGGGCATATTTCCAACAGTCTCCCACTTGCACTAGAGTCAATAATCTAGTTCACATCGCCATGTGATTAACACTCACAGGTCACATCGCCATGTGACCAACATCCAAAGAGTTTACTAGAGTCAATAATCTAGTTCACATCACTATGTGATTAACACTCAATGAGTTCTGGGTTTGATCATGTTGCTTGTGAGAGAGGTTTTAGTCAACGGGTCTAAACCTTTCAGATCCGTGTGTGCTTTACAAATCTCTATGTCATCTCCTAGATGTAGCTACCACGTTCTATTTGGAGCTATTCCAAATAACTGTTCTACTATACGAATCCAGTTTACTACTCAGAATAATCTGGATTAGTGTCAAAGCTTGCATCGGCGTAACCCTTTACGATGAACTCTTTTACCACCTCCATAATCGAGAAAAGTTCCTTAGTCCACTAGTTACTAAGGATAACTTTGACCGCTGTCCTGTGATCCATTCTTGGATCACTCTTGTACCCCTTGACTGACTCATGGCAAGGCACACTTCAGGTGCGGTACACATCATAGCATACTGTAGAGCCTACGTCTTAAGCATAGGGGACGACCTTCGTCCTTTCTCTCTATTCTGCCGTGGTCGAGCTTTAAGTCTTAACTTCATACCTTAGAACTCAGGCAAGAACTCCTTCTTTGACTGATCCATCTTGAACACCTTCAAGATCATGTCAAGGTATGTGCTCATTTGAAATTACCATTAAGCGTTTTGATCTATCCTTATAGATCTTGATGCTCAATGCTCAAGTAGCTTAATCCAGGCTTTCCATTGAAAAACACTTTCCAAATAACCCTATATGCTTTCCAAAAATTCTACGTCATTTCTGATCTATGATATGTCGACAACATATATTCATCAAAAATTCTATAGTGCTCCCACTCACTTCTTTGGAAATACAAGTTTCTCATAAACTTTGTATAAACCCAAAATCTTTGATCATCATCAAAGCACACATTCCAACTCCGAGATGCTTACTCCAGTCCTTAGAAGGGTCGCTGGAGCTTTGCATACTTATTAGCATCTTTCAGGATTGACAAAACCTTCCAATTGTATCACATACAACCTTTTCTCAAGAAAATCGTCAAGGAAACAATGTTTTGACATCCTATCTGCAAGATTTCATAAATAATGCAGTAATCACTAACATAATTCCAACAGACTCTTAGCATCGCTATGGGTGAGAAAGTCTCATCGTAGTCAACTCCTTGAACTTGTCGGTAAACTTCTTAACGACAAGTTGAGCTTTCTTAATGGTGACATTTACCATCATTGTCCGTCTTCCTTTTAAAATCCATCTGTACTCAACAGCCTTACGACCATCGAGCTGTTCTTCCAAAGTCTACACTTTGTTTTCATACATGGATCCTCTCTTGGATTTTATGGCCTCGAGCCATTTATCGGAATCTAGGCCCACCATCGCTTCTCCATAGCTCGTAGGTTCATTGTTGTCTAGCAACATGACTTCCAAGACAGGATTACGTACCACTCTGAAGTAGTACGCATCCTTGTCATCCTACGAGGTTTGGTAGTGACTTGATCTGAAGTTTCATGATCACTATCATAAGCTTCCACTTCAATTGGTGTAGGTGCCACAGGAACAACTTCCTGTGCCCTGCCACACACTAGTTGAAGAGACGGTTCAATAACCTCATCAAGTCTCCACCATCCTCCCACTCAATTCTTTCGAGAGAAACTTTTCCTCGAGAAAGGACCCGATTCTAGAAACAATCCCTTATTGCTTTCGGATCTGAGACAGGAGGTATACCCAACTGTTCTGGGTGTCCTATGAAGATGCATTTATCCGCTTTGGGTTCGAGCTTATCAGCCTGAAACTTTTTCACATAAGTGTCGCAGCCCCAAACTTTTAAGTAATGACAGCTTAGGTTTCTTTAAACCATAGTTCATACGGTGTCATCTCATCGGAATTACGTGGTGCCCCTTTTAAAGTGAATGTGGTTGTCTCTAATGCCTAACCCATAAACTATCGTGGTAATTCGATAAGAGACATCATGGTATGCATCATATCCAATAGGGTGCAGTTATGATGTTCGGACACACCATCACACTATGGTGTTCCAGGCTGTATTAGTTGTGAAACAATTTCCACAATGTCTTAATTCTGTGGCAAACTCGTAATTCAGATATTCATCTCTATGATCATATCATAGATATTTTATCCTTTTGTCACGACGATCTTTCAACTTCACACTGAAATTACTTGAACCTTTCAATAATTCAGACTCGTGATTCATCAAGTAAATATACTCAACATCTACTCAAATCATCCATGAAGTAAGAACATAACGATATCCACTACATGCCTCAACACTCATTGGACTGCACACATCAAAATGTATTACTTCCAACAAGTTGCTTTCTAGTTCCATTTTACTGAAAACGAGGCTTTCAGTCATCTTGCCCATGTGGTATGATTTGCATGTCTCAAGTGATTCTAAATCAAGTGAGTTCAAACGGTCCATTTGCATGGAGTTTCTTCATGCACACACACCAATAGACATGGTTCGCATGTCTCAGACTTTTCAAAAATGAGTGAGTCCAAAGATCCATCTACATGGAGCTTCTTCATGTGTTTTATACCGATATGACTTACGTGGCAGTGCCACAAGTAGGTGGTACTATCATTGCTATCTTTTGGCATGAACATGTGTATCACTACGATCGAGATTCAATAAACTATTCATTTTAGGCGTAAGACCATTGAAGGTATTCAAATAAACAGAGTAACAATTATTCTCCTTAAATGAATAACCGTATTGCTATAGTCATAATCCAATCATGTCTATGCTCAACGCAAACACCAAATAACAATTATTTAGATTTTAACACCAATCTCGATGGTAGAGGGAGCGTGTGATGCTTGATCATATCAACATTGGAAACACTTCCAACACATATCGTCAGCTCACCTTTAGCTAGTCTCCGTTTATTCCGTAGCTTTTATTTCGAGTTACTAACACTTAGCAACCGAACCGGTATCTAATGCCCTGGTGCTACTAGGAGTACTAGTAAAGTACACATCAACACAATGTATATCCAATATACTTCTATCGACCTTGCCAGCCTTCTAATCTACCAAGTATCTAGGGTAATTCTGCTCCAGTGGTTGTTCCCCTTATTACAGAAGCACTTAGTCTCGGGTTTGGGTTCAACTTTGGGTTTCTTCACTAGAGCAGCAGCTTATTTGCCGTTTCACGAAGTATCCCTTCTTGCCCTTGCCCTTCTTGAAACTAGTGGTTTCACCAACCATCAACAATTGATGCTCCTTCTTGATTTCTACTTTTGTGGTGTCAAACATCGCGAATATCTCAAGGATCATCATATATGTCCCTGATATATTATAGTTCATCACGAAGCTCTAGCAGCTTGGTGGTAATGACTTTGGAGAAACATCACTATCTCATCTGGAAGATCAACTCCCACTCGATTCAAATGATTGTTGTACTTAGACAATCTGAGCACAAGCTCAACAATTGAGCTTTTCCCCTTTAGTTTGCAGGCAAAGAAAATCGTCGGAGGTCTTATACCTCTTGACGTGGGCACGAGCCTGAAATCCCAATTTCAGCCCTCGAAACATCTCATATGTTTCGCGACGTTTCAAAATGTCTTCGGTGCCTCAACTCTAAACCGTTTAACTGAACTATCATCTAGTTATCAAAACGTGTATGTCAGATGTTCGCAACATCCACAGACAACATTCGAGGTTCAGCACACTGAGCGGTGCATTAAGGACATAAGCCTTCTATGAAGCAATGAGGACAATCCTCAGTTTACGGACCTAGTCCGCATGATTGTTACTATCAACTTTCAACTAAATTTTCTCTAGGAACATATCTAAACAGTAGAACTGAAGCGCGAGCTACGACATAATTTGCGAAGATCTTTTGACTATGTTCAGGATAATTAAGTTCATCTTATGAACTCCCACTCAGATAGACATCCCTCTAGTCATCTAAGCGATTACATGATCCGAGTCAACTAGGCCGTGTCCGATCATCACGTGAGACGGACTAGTCAACATCGGTGAACATCTTCATGTTGATCGTATCTTCTATACGACTCATGCTCGACCTTTCGGTCTTCTGTGTTCCGAGGCCATGTCTGTACATGCTAGGCTCGTCAAGTCAACCTAAGTGTTTGCATGTTTAAATCTGTCTTACACCCATTGTATGTGAACGTTGGAATCTATCATACCCGATCATCACGTGGTGCTTAGAAACGAACGAACTGTTGCAACGGTGCACTTTCTTGAAATTATTATGCGGGATCATCTTATTTACTACCGTCGTTCTAAGCAAATAAGATGTATAAACATGATAAACATCACATGCAATCAAAAAGTGACATGATATGGCCAATATCATATTTCTCCTTTTGATCTCCATCTTCGGGGCTCCATGATCATCATCGTCACCGGCATGACACCATGATCTCCATCATCATGATCTCCATCATCGTGTCTTCATGAAGTTGTCTCGCTAACTATTACTTCTACTACTATAGCTAACGGTTAGCAATAAAGTAAAGTAATTACATGACGTTTATGTTGACACGCAGGTCATAAATAAATTAAGACAACTCCTATGGCTCCTGCCGGTTGTCATACTCATCGACATGCAAGTCGTGATTCCTATTACAAGAACATGATCATCTCATACATCACATATATCATTCATCACATCCTTTGGCCATATCACATCACATAGCATACCCTGCAAAAACAAGTTAGACGTCCTCTAATTGTTGTTTGCATGTTTTACGTGGCTGCTATGGGTTTCTAGCAAGAATGTTTCTTACCTACGCAAAGACCACAACATGATATGCCAATTGCTATTTACCCTTCATAAGGACCATTTTCATCGAATCCGACCCGACTAAAGTGGGAGAGACAGACACCCGCCAGCCACCTTATGCAACTAGTGCATGTCAGTCGGTGGAACCGGTCTCGCGTAAGTGTACGTGTAAGGTTGGTCCGGGCCGCTTCATCCCACAATGCCGCCGAATCAAGATAAGACTAGTAACGGCAAGATAATTGACAATATCGACGCCCACAACTACTTTGTGTTCTACTCGTGCATGGTAACTACGCAATAGACCTAGCTCATGATGCCACTGTTGGGTAACGTAGCAGAAATTCAAAATTTTCCTACGTATCACCAAGATCTATCTATGGAGAGACCAACAACGAGGGGAAGGAGAGTGCATCTACATACCCTTGTAGATCGCTAAGCGGAAGCGTTCAAGTGAACAGGGTTGATGGAGTCGTACTCGTCGTGATTCAAATCACCGGAGATCCTAGTGCCGAACGGACGGCACCTCCGCGTTCAACACACGCACAGCCCGACGATGTCTCCCACGCCTTGATCCAGCAAGGAGAGAGGGAGAGGTTGAGGAAGACTCCATCCAACAGTAGCATAACGGCGTGGTGGTGATGGAGGAGCGTGGCAATCCTGCAGGGCTTCGCCAAGCACCACGGGAGAGGAGAAGTACTTGGGAGAGAGGAGAGGGCTGCACCAAAGGCAAAAGTTGTCTCTTGAAAGGCCCTCCTCCCTCACTATATATAGGGATCCCAAGGGGGGGCGCCGTCCCTAGGAGATCCAATCTCCTAGGGTGGCGGCGGCCAAGGGAGGAATCCCTCCTCCCCAAGGCACCTAGGAGGTGCCTTACCCCTTTGGGACTCTTCCTTAGGGTTCCCCCCCCACCCTAGGCGCATGGGCCCTAGGGGGAAGTGGCACCCCAGCCCACTTTGGGCTGGCCCCACCCTGTGGACCCCCGGGACCCTTTCGGTGGTCCCGGTACAATACCGATAACCCCGAAACTTGTCCCGATGGCCGAAATAGGACTTCCTATATATAAATCTTTACCTCCGGACCATTCCGGAACTCCTCGTGACGTTCGAGATCTCATCCGGGACTCCGAACAACATTCGGTAACCACATACAAGCTTCCTTTATAACCCTAGCGTCATCGAACCTTAAGTGTGTAGACCCTACGGGTTCGGGAACCATGCAGACATGACTGAGACGTTCTCTGGTCAATAACCAACAGCGGGATCTGGATACCCATGTTGGTTCCCACATGTTCCACGATGATCTCATCGGATGAACCACGATGTCAAGGACTTAATCAATCCCGTATACAATTCCCTTTGTCTATCGGTACGATACTTGCTCGAGATTCGATCGTCGGTATCCTGATACCTTGTTCAATCTCGTTACCGGCAAGTCTCTTTACTCGTTCCGTAACACATCATCCCGTGATCAACTCCTTGATCACATTGTGCACATTATGATGATGTCCTACCGAGTGGGCCCAGAGATACCTCTCCGTCACACGGAGTGACAAATCCCAGTCTCGATTCGTGCCAACCCAACAGACACTTTCGGAGATACCCGTAGTGTACCTTTATAGCCACCCAGTTACGTTGTGACGTTTGGCACACCCAAAGCACTCCTACGGTATCCGGGAGTTGCACAATCTCATGGTCTAAGGAAATGATACTTGACATTAGAAAAGCTTTAGCATACGAACTACACGATCTAGTGCTATGCTTAGGATTGGGTCTTGTCCATCACATCATTCTCCTAATGATGTGATCCCGTTATCAACGACATCCAATGCCCATGGTCAGGAAACCGTAACCATCTATTGATCAAAGAGCTAGTCAACTAGAGGCTTACTAGGGACATGGTGTTGTCTATGTATCCACACATGTATCTGAGTTTCCTATCAATACAATTATAGCATGGATAATAAACGATTATCATGAACAAGGAAATACAATAATAACTTATTTATTATTGCCTCTAGGGCATATTTCCAACAGTAGGACGTGGCAGTCATGAGTTTTCAACCCTTGTACCTTTTTTCCATCTGCACTGACTCTCCTTTCAGGGTTGGAAGCAAATCCATGTGGGAATCTCACACGTGACAGGACCTCGCAGAATTCTTTTCTTTTTACCTTGTCCAAGACGTACATAGCTGGTGCCATATCCCGTTGTTTACCTTCATCTTGCACCTGCAAATCCTTTCTGATACCCAGGTGTGTCATATCAATCCTAGATTTTAAGGTATCTTTCGTCTTGCCTTCAATATTCAGAAGTGTGCCGATAATGCTGTCACATATATTTTTCTCGATGTGCATCACATCAAGATTATGCGTTAGATCCAAATCTTTCCAATACTCCAAGTCCCACAAAGTGTACCTGCGCGTAAACAATAATCTCTCTTCTACCCTGTCATGCTTCCTTTTCCCGCTACCATTACCAGGATGGTTTCCTGGTGTAATATGCCTGACCTTCTCTAATTCCACTTGCAACTCATCGGCGGTGAGCCTCTTTGGCGCATCACGGTTTTCATGCTTTGTATTGAACACATGTCTTCGGTATTTTCTAGGATGCGGCTTGTCCTTGGCAAGGAAACAACGGTGTCCAATAATAGATCTTGCTAAGTATTGCGTATGACAGCGGATTCCTGTCACAGCAAACACATGCATTGTAACCATGTGTCGTTCGCCCTGACATAGTGCCCAAAGCCAGATAATCATGGATGCACCAAATTATAACAGCACGCAGAAAGAAATCAGCAGGTGGGCTGCTATATAGGTCTCGAGCGAGAACACCCTTCCATAGTTGTTGAAGTTCCTCCACAAGAGACTCCATGAACAAATCAAAATCCTTTCCAAGACTTTTTGGACCTGGGATGAGCAAGGCCATCATGTAGTTTGATTCTTCGGTGCAGACATTTGGAGGCATGTTGTAAGGGATAACAAGCACTGGCCACATGCTATATGTGGCGCTCTGGTGGCCAAATGGGTTAAATCCATCTGAAGCTAAGTCAAGTCTAATGTTTCTCGGGTCAGCAGCAAACTCTCTGTGTTTATCATTGAAGCTTTTCCACTCACTACCATGAGATGGATGGCTCATTACATTCTGATCTCTGTACTCCTGGTTCCTAGAATGCCACATTACATCCTCTCTTGTTTCAGCATCATGAAACAACCTCTGCAATCTTGGTGTAATTGGAAAATGTCTCAGAACATTATGAGGAATCCTCTTCACAGCATCGCCATCTTTCCATCTTGATGATTTGCATTTCGGGCATTCACTTAAGTTGGCATAATCCTCCCGGAACATAACACAATTATTCTTACAAACATGGATCATATCATATCCAATTCCAACTGCACGAAGGAAATTCTTCATTTTACTGTAGGTGTGTGGTAGCTCAGACGCATCTAGGAAAGATTCACGGAAAGCAGCCAACATCGCATCGAATGATTTGTTGGTCATCCGCTCAGATGTCTTCACCTGAAGAAAGGTGACCATAGCTGAGAATACTGACAGCAACATTGCATTGTTCCAACATGCGGGCCCACCGTTTTTCTTCTGCAGGTGATAGTTCATGGAATGCACGAGCATTTTGTAGCATTGTTTCAATGTTGGTCAAACTCATTGGCTCCGCCACCACCACCTCCTCCTCCTCTTCCACCTGAGCATCAGGTAGATCAAGATGGTGATCTGCTGCTTCCACGTAGTTAATAACATTGACGTTCACAGCTTCACCATGATGAACCCACCTAGTATATGTGACCGACATCCCATACAAGTGTAGATGATTTTGCACAGTTGACTGGGGTCTTGTAACTGAATTCATACAACTGCTACACGGGCAGAGCACATATGATTTCGGACCACCATACTCAGCTCTGATAAAGTTCATGAAGTTTTCAACCCCCTCGACATATGCAGCGGAGAATCTTCGAGCAGAAGTTATCCAAGTCCTGTCCATCTATTAGACATACAAATTAGTTCTTCTACTAGATATTACAGGAAAAACATATATGCTTTTTTATGAAGTCCAGAAAAAAATACCTAGGTCGATGTCTAAAGCTATGGCAAGATATTTGGACGAGCAGATCTAAGTAACGAAATATATGTAAAGCTAATTCAGCAAACAGATTTGAGTGCCAAATTATGGCAGGCTGTTTTAGCAGTCAATGAGGCCGAGCACACAGCCATCGAACTATCGAAGGCCATCGCAGCAACAAAGATCGAGTATAAAATGGTGTAGAGCTATTTCAGCTAACAGATTGGCTACTAGACCATGGCAATCTACATCACAATAAATATATGGCAGGACATTTTAGCAACTAATCGGCCTTGGCATGCCATCTCAGCTAAGCAGATTGAGTGCAGAACAGGTCAAGGAAGCTTCTTAAGCAGAGCATATTGACAGTAAACTACTTCGGCAAACTGTGAGATTAACACCATCTATCAGCTAACATTCAGCGCTACACCGACATGAACGGGGCCTCAGTCTAGAATGCGCGTACCGTGGGAGAAGCTGACCGCCGTGCGTATCCACACGAATGTCACCAGCGGTGGTGGCGCTGACCACCGTGTGCCTCCACAAGAACGTAGCCAGAGGTGGCGGCGCGGCTAGAGGACGGCAGTCTACGAGAGCGTACTGTGGGAGCGAGAGGATCACCGAACCGCGTC
>NC_057800.1:510047797-510066863 GCF_018294505.1 Triticum aestivum | reverse complement strand
CCGTTTGCGTGGGCCGTGTGCAGGACCGAGCGTGTGTGGGGTGCAATGGTGAAAGGATCGAGAAGAGGTGTCTAGAGGGGGGGGGGTGATTAGACACTGAGTGCCAAAAGTTGCAGTTTTTAATATACTTAAGTTTAAGTGGATTTTAAGCACAAGTTTAACAAACACAATACATATCAAGCAAGCATGCAATGAGTATATGAGCAGCGGAAAGTAAATCATGCAACTTGCAAGAATGTAAAGAGAAGGGTTTGGAGTATTCAAACACAATTGGAGACACTGATGTTTTTGTCGTGGTTCCGATAGGTGGTGCTATCGTACATCCACGTTGATGGAGACTTCAACCCACAGAGGGTAACGGTTGTGCGAGTCCACGGAGGGCTCCACCCACGAAGGGTCCACGAAGAAGCAACATTGTCTATTCCATCACGGCCGTCTCCCATGAAGGACTTGCCTCACTAGCGGTAGATCTTCACGAAGTAGGCGATCTCCTTGCCCTTACAAACTCCTTGGTTCAACTCCACAATCTTGTTGGAGGCTCCCAAGTGACACCTAGCCAATCTAGGAGACACCACTCTCCAAGAAGTAACAAATGGTGTGTTGATGATGAACTCCTTGCTCTTGTGCTTCAAATGATAGTCTCCCCAACACTCAACTCTCTCTCACAGGATTTGGATTTGGTGGAAAGAAGATTTGAGTGGAAAGCAACTTGGGGAAGGCTAGAGATCAAGATTCATATTGTTGGAATGGAATATCTTGACCTCAACATAAGTGTAGGTGGTTCTCTCTCAGAAAATGTGTATCGAAAGTGTAGGTATGTTCTGATGGCTCTCTCCCCGAATGAAGAGTGGGTGGAGGGGTATATATAGCCTCCACACAAAATCTAACCGTTACACACAATTTGCCAAACTCGGTGGGACCGAATGGTTAAACTCGGTCGGACCGATTCAGCAAACCTAGTGACCGTTAGGATTTTCGGTGGGACTGAGATGCAACTTGGTAGGAACGATATGGTTAGGGTTAGGGCATAACGTAATCTCGGTGTGACCGATTACACAAACTCGGTGGGACCAATTTTGGTAATTAGCTAACCAGAGAGTTGGTCAGGCAAACTCGGTGAGACCGATTACACAAACTCGGTGGGACCGATTTTGGTAATAAGCTAACCAGAGGGTTTGCATTGTAATCTCGGTAGTACCGATTGCTCAAACTCGGTGAGACCGATTTTGGTAATGGACATACACAGAGAGATTACAATCCCATCTCGGTGAGACCGAGATCCCTATCGGTGAAATCGATTTGCTAGGGTTTGTGGCAGTGGCTATGACATCTGAAACTCGGTGGCGCCGGATAGATAGAATCGGTGGGGCCGAGTTTGACTTTTGGTTTAGGTCATATGTGGATGTGGGAAGGTAGTTGAGGGTTTTGGAGCATATCACTAAGCACTTTGAGCAAGCAAGCCATTAAGCAACACCTCATCCCCTCTTGATAGTATTGGATTTTCCTATAGACTAAATGTGATCTTGGATCACTAAAATAGAAAATGTAGAGTCTTGATCTTGAAGCTTGAGCCAATCCTTTGTCCTTAGCATCTTGAAGGGGTTCCACATCCTCTAGTCCATGCCACTCCATTGTTGAACTTATCTGAAACATACTAGGTAAAAGTGTTAGTCCAACAAGAGATATGTTGACATTAATTACCAAAACCACCCAGGGAGCACTTCTGCTTTAAAATGGACCGCAACAGGAGTGCTGTGAGTGTACCACATATTTTCCTTTGAAACTAGGTGCTTCTCCCCCGCAAAAAAAATGTTGCTTCGCGCGATCCATCGATACTACTACTAGTGATCCGGTAATCCCGACTAAAACGGCGCGGCCGGGTCTTTTCCCGCGCGATATGCTGGGAGGTTGGCTTAGTTGGGTTTTTTAGGACGAGTAATGCTACACCTACGTAATCCCAGTTACGTAATTAACACAATGTGAAACATGTGAGCTGTTGATTGTAGATTGGGGGGAGGGAGGGGCCCACCACCATGAAAATCAGGGGAGGAGAGAGAAAGAGAGGCAATTTACGTTAACCCTTTCGTAGGTTCTCGTAGATGTAGAAAAATGTGTCCAATCCTGCAATATAGGCCGTCTGATCTATATCTAACGGATAGGAAGGAAACTATGACAATTTACCCGCACTCCTCTGCACATTTGCAGATAAGGCTTTCCCTCGTTCATTCTTTTCTCCCACAAGATCTTGATCTTCCGTGCAACGCACGGGCATCTTGCTAGTACTCCTACAATATGTATATTATTGTGAAAGTTCATATACACCGGCCAAGATTAATGCAAACACGGCAGATTTTCATTACATTTCGAACTTTTATAGGACAAAAAAAAATAAAAGAAACCTGACCCTAAACCTATTCAACGGTGGCGACCGACGTCCTCCATCTGTGATCTCCATGTACGGGGGCGGGGTTCAAGACCTGTGAAGTGAAGGTGCCGTCTCCGGCGAGGAAAAGTAGAACACATGAGATAGTCCGGCCAGTTGGCATACCATGCCCTGCCGCCTCCCATTCCCTACTCATCCTTGGAGGAGTCCCCGACCTCGCGGTGCCGGACGTTGGACGGCGGCAAGTAGTACGCGTGGCTGACGGTGCTCCCGTTGTCGGCGGCCAGCGTGGCCACCGCTTGTGCGGCGACTTGAGCGAGGGCAACGACCTCGAGCTCCATCCCTGAAGACAAGCTCTCCCGCAGAGCGTTCGCGTTTGCGGTCATGGCGGATGTGGTTCCAGGTAGGAGGACGATGTGCTATGGTGTGGAGGTTAGCGGGGCGTTGCCGCTTTAAGTAGCGCATTCCGATGAGGCCAAGCGTCCGGGTGCGTCATTAAGTCGCCGGAGTTGGTTCCGCGGGCACCGAGCCTCTTAATGACGACATACGAATGGACGGCATGAATGCGGGCAGCTGGTGCCGGCTGGGAATGCACCGCGCGAGGGTGCGAGGGACGAGGGTTTTGGTGTGCCAGGGTAGGCAGCTGCAGTCGTGGCAACGTTGGAGATGCCCTTTGCTCACATGCGATCCCCGCATGTCATTGGAAAAGAAAGACGACCCGGCATGGTCTCAGGTTCAGAGGATGCAGTTGGCCGCGCTACACCACTCCGCGGACGCATCGCGGCTCCCCGTGCATCCTCGACGAGCCGGGTGTTGGGGTGTGTTCGGATTGTGGCCAAAGTGCACCTTGCCAAAATTTTGGTCATGACCAAAAGATTGGTCTTTGTTTGGATGGTTGCCATTTTTTGGCATGCCAATGAACTCTAGCCAACTCTAGTTCATTTTTCTTGCCAATGTTGGCCAAATCATGGGCAACCAATAACTCAACCAAAATTTTGGTCATGACCCAAAGCTTGGTCTTTGTTTGGACGGTTGCCATTTCTTTGGCATGCCAATGAACTCTAGCCAACTCAAGTTCATTTTTCTTGCCAATGTCGGCCAAATCATGGGCAACCAATACCTCAACCAAAATTTTGGCTACCCAATGCTTTGATGGGGCAACCTTGGGCACAAACCAAACATACCGTTGGTCGTGCCACAGCATTAACGCCACCCTCGGCAAACTGAAACCGACCGTGTCTAGCGATGATATGAGCGTGTCGCTCACCGCGGTCGCCGTGTCCAGAGGCGGTGCTGGAGCTGCGCCCTGTTGTTGGCCCCAACGACCCACATGAATGGTTGTCGGTGGCGAGGAGGTCGTGGGCCAGCTCCTCCATTGGACTAGTATGCACTACATCGTCCCGATGGGTGTGCCCCACATGTCTGTTTCCCTGTTTTCCCGGCCATATTCGAGCGTCAGTGCTCCGAGTTGCACATTAGGCCTTTCACTATGTAGGCCAAGCGAGACAACTTATTGTTTATTTGAGCCGTTCAAGTATAACCATGTGGCATTTGCCTATTTATCATTCCTCTCCAACCCTCTTCTCCATCGATCATGTCGCCCTCCAGTCGAGTCCATCCTCCTGCATGCCTCATTTGAACATTCCGCCGAGTATCATTCGCATGTATCCACCCTAGTCCTCTTTCGATAGATCTTCGGACCCCGAGATGAAATCAAGAGGGAACGAGTGGGGGCACGTGATACCTAAGGAGGATTCAAAATTTTGAACCGGTGATCATAGCATCCGCAAATCATATATAAAGGGTATTCAATGTTCGTTTCGTTTTTGAACGTACAATATACTCCCTCCTATCCTTTCTAGTTTACATATAAGTTTTATGTGTAGTCAAAGTATATCTACTTTGATAAAAAAGGTATCAACATTTAACAACGCCAATCAATATTGTTAGATTCGTACGCACTCCTAGATTTGTACTTGAGACGGTTTCCAATTTGACTATTGACAAGATTAATAGTACATGAGATGTATAATGTGAAAATTATATCATTGGAAACTCCTTTCACATATGAATTTGACCGTATGCTTTGTGTAAGTTGCATGTCATATATTATTACTCTAACATTTGGTCAAAGTTAGCCTCGAAAAACGCATTAGACCCTGTATGCTTTGTGTAAGTTGCATGTCATATATTATTACTCTAACATTTGTGTAAGTTGCATGTCATATATTATTACTCTAACATTTGGTCAAAGTAGTATAGTGGAAGTGGATCCTCTGACGTAGGTATCCCTGCCTTACCCTCCCTTTCGGTCACTTACTGGCGGACCCCATGCTTGCTAGGCCCCGCATGTTAGTTACTCAATGGGTTCTGCCACGTCAGGGGATCCTCCATAGTATACTCCCTTTGTTTTTATTTACTCCGCATAAAACGGAGGGAGTGGTGGTATAATAAATGACGCGGGCGGGGAAGGGGGAGGGACGCTGGTTTGCTCTCAACTACGGTCCCACAAGTGAGCGAAAACGCAAGACGAAGCGCATTCCATTCGGTGAGCGACATGGAGGGTCCAGGGTGCCGGGCTGCAACACGAACGTGACAAGAGCGATGTACAGTCAAAACCGATTGACCGGTCGTCACCGGAACCACTATTCACACCAGAACCTTCGCTGCTCGGCCTACGCCAGCCACTGCCCTAAAACCACACCAAATCTCCAGCCCATTCCCCCACCTTTTGATCCCCTAGCCCGCATCAAGTGTCCCCTAGTTCGCTGGAAAGCCATGGTGCGCCGCAAGATCACTTACTACAAGATGCTGACACCGGAGCACCGCGCAGAAATCGCGGCGGCGGTCGGCGCCACAGACCTCCGTTCCCAAGCTCAATTTGTGGCGGGCCAATCCCCGAGTTCTCTGGAGCCAAGCTATGAGGAGGAGGAAGCCGATCCAATGTTCATGGCGGAGGTCGCGGCGCAAAAGGCCCCCGATGGGTATGAGACGATGGACGTCGACTTCGTGCCGGCGTTCGAGTCCCCCATGGTGCAGGCGGACCAGTGGTTCAACATGGCGATACTGAAGGAGGACCGGGAGGTAGAGGCTCAACTCGACACGGAGCGTGCGCATGCCGCTGCCATCAAGGCTCTCCTGCAGGCGGAACTGGATGTCGTGGATGTGAACCGGGCAGCGGAGGCTCAACTTGAGGAGGAGTGCGCGGATGCCGCTGCCATCGAGGCCCTCCTACAGGCGGAACCGGACGTCCTGGACTTGAACCCGGCGGCAGAGGCTCGACTCGACGTAGAGCGCGCGGATGCCGCTCTCATCGACGCCCTCCTGCAGGCGGAACCGGACGTCCTGGACTTGAACCTGGCGGTGGAGACTCGACTTGACGCGGAGCACGCGGATGCTGCTGCCATCGAGGCCCTCCTGCAGGCGGAACCAGACGTCCTCGACTTGAACCGGGCTGTGCTCTCGTCCGTGCAGAGCGCTCGCACGCTCCGCTTGAACGAGTAGCTGGAGGCCGAGGAAAACCACGGTGCGGAGACACACATCGATAGCGACGGCTGGTTCGCGCCGGCAGCCAAAGACGACGAGGTCGTCTCTTTCCGCGAGCAGTGATAGTTTTTCTTTATGTTGTTGTTTTTATGGATCTTTTGCTGTGTAAAGACATATATTTGTTATGCAAGTCGCCTGACTTGGGTCAGTCTACCATTTCAGGCGGTTGGATAAATATCCAACGTCTCCTATGCCTTCTTTCCTTCTTCCTCACTGAGGGAGTCCTGGATTAGGGGGTGTTCGGATAGCCGAACTATACCTTCAGCCGGACTCCTGGACTATGAAGATACAAGATTGAATACTCCGTCCCGTGTCCGGAAGGGACTTTCCTTGGCGTGGAAGGCAAGCTTGGCGATACGGATGTTCAAATCTCCTACCATTGTAACCGACTTTATGTAACCCTAACCCTCTCTGGTGTCTATATAAACCGGAGGGTTTTTGTCCGTAGGACAACATACACATCAACAATCATACCATCGGCTAGCTTCTAGGGTTTAGCCTCTCTGATCTCGTGGTAGATCAACTCTTGTAATACCCATATCATCAATATTAATCACGCAGGATGTAGGGTTTTACCTCCATCGAGAGGGCCCGAACCTGGGTAAAACTTCGTGTCCCCTGTCTCCTGTTACCATCCGGCCTAGACGCACAGTTCGGGACCCCCTACCCGAGATCCGCCGGTTTTGACACCGACATTGGTGCTTTCATTGAGAGTTCCTCTGTGTCGTCGCCATCAGGCTCGATGGCTCCTACGATCATCAATGGCGATGCAGTCTAGGGTGAGACCTTCCTTCCCAGACAGATCTTCGTCTTTGGCGGCTTCGCACTGCGGGCTAATTCACTTGGCCATATGGAGCAGATCGAAAGCTACGCCCCTGGCCGTCAGGTCAGATTCGGAAGTTTAAACTACACGGCCGACATCCGCGGGGGCTTGATCTTCGACGGATTCGAACCACTGCCGAGCGCGCCGCACTGTCACGACGAGCATGATCTAGCTCTGCCACCGAACAGTGCCCTGGAGGCCGCACCCGCATCGGCTCCGACCCCTAGTTCGGAGCCGACCGTGCCGATCGAGGATAGGCGGTTGGACGCCACCTCGGGGGCTGCGATCCCAATGGCGGTTGAGCCGAACACCAGCCCCGTACTCTGCAAGACTCGTGACTCCATGGAGCCGGATTCTTCTCCGGACTCCGAACCCTCCGCGCCCCTGCCGAGCGAATCCGATTGGGCGCTGATCATGGGGTTCACGCCCGCGGACGTCTTTATCAGGAGAACCCTGGCCGGACTACGGTCAGCAAGGTTGGGGTACGGACGATGAAGCAATTCAAAACCCACCGACCACCCACTTTGTAGCCACTGTCGACGACTTAACCGGCATGCTCGACTTCGACCCCGAAGACATCGACGGTATGGACGCCGATGAAGGAGATGACGAAGAACCAGCGCCTACTAGGCCCTGTAAAGCCACCTCGTCATATGACATATACATGGTGGACACCCCAAAAGAAGGAGATGGCGATGGAATAGCATAGGATGACCCCTCCAAGAAACAGCCCAAGCACCGGCATCAGCGGCGCCGCTCAAAATCCCGCCAACACAAACATGGCGATTCCAGCACGGGAGATAATAATACTCCAGAAGTGCCGAAGAAAATCCCGTCCAGCAAGATTCAGCACAGGAGGATGGAGAAACCAGCCCCCATGAGAGAGAGGCTGACAGAGAGGTCGATGCCGATAATTATATGCCTCCCTCCGAAGACGAGGCAAGCCTCGACGACGAAGAATTCGTCGTGCCAGAGGATCCCGTCAAACAAAAGCGTTTTCAACGCAGGCTTATGGCCACGGCAAGAAGCCTGAAGAGAAAACAGCAACAACTTAAAGCTGATCAAGATTTGCTAGTCGACAAATGGACTGAAGTCCTTGCGACCGAAGAGCATAAACTCGAACACCCCTCCAAGAGTTACCCAAAGCGCAGGTTGCTACGCCGATTAGAGTAGGAAGCACTTGATGCGGCCGATCGGCCACCTCGTGGCCGCGACAGGGAGGCTTCTCGCCCCCCTACACAAGCCGCACCCCGTACCAAGGCACGGGAATTTGTGCCGGACTTACGAGATATGTTGGAGGACAAGGCTAGGCAAACAAGATCGATCTATGGATCGCGCGAGCGCCCCACGGCTCGAGACGGTAACCGTCACGCCGGACACAAATTCGGTAGGACCGAACACAGTAGACAAAGCTCATTAGAGCTACGTCATGATATCGCTCAGTACAGAGGCGCCGCACACCCACTGTGCTTTACAGATGAAATAATGGATCATCAAATCCCCGAGGGTTTTAAACCCGTAAACATCGAACCATATGATGGCACAACAGACCCTGCGGTATGGATCGAGGATTATCTCCTTCATATCCACATGGCCCGCGGCGACGACTTTCACGCCATCAAATACCTCCCACTCAAGCTTAAAGGACCAGCTCGGCATTGGTTTAACAGTTTGCCAACAGGATCAATCAGTTGTTGGGAGGACCTGGAAGCCGCATTCCTCGACAATTTCCAGGGCACTTATGTGCGACCCCCAGACGCCGATGACCTAAGTCACGTAATTCAGCAGCCAGAGGAATCGGTCAGGCAATTCTGGACACGGTTCCTAACAAAGAAAAATCAAATAGTCGACTGTCCGGACGCTGAGGCCCTAGCCGCCTTCAAGCACAATATCCATGATGAGTGGTTGGCCCAGCACCTCGGACAGGAAAAGCCGAAATCTATGGCAGCACTCACGACACTCATGACCCGTTTTTGTGTGGGAGAAGATAGCTAGCTTGCTCGTAGCAACAATATGACCAAGAACCCTGGTAGTTCGGACACCAGGGACACTAGTGATAGGTCGTGTCGCAACAAGCAGAAGCACCGCATTAACGGCGATAATGCTAAGGATACGGCAGTTAATGCCGGATTCAAAGGCTCTAAATCCGGTCAGCGGAAAAAGCCATTCAAAAGGAATCCTAGGGGCCCGTCCAGCTTGGACCGAATACTCGACCGCTTGTGCCAAATACATGGCACCCTCGAAAAGCTGGCCAATCACACCAACAGGGACTGTTGGGTGTTCAAGCAGGCACGCAAGTTAAGCGCCGACAATGAAGAAAAGGGGTTGCATAGCGATGACGACGAGGAGCCCCGGCCGCCGAACAACAATGGACAGAAGGGTTTTCCCCCACAAGTGCGGACGGTGAACATGATATACGCCACCCACGTCCCCAAAAGGGAGAGGAAGCGCGCATTAAGGGACGTATACACGGTAGAGCCAGTCGCCCCAAAGTTCAACCCATGGTCCTCCTGCCCGATCACCTTTGATCGAAGAGACCATCCCACTAGCATCCGTCATGGCGGATTTGCTGCATTGGTTCTAGACCCAATTATTGACGGATTTCATCTCACTAGAGTCCTCATGGACGGCAGCAGCAGCCCGAACCTGCTTTATCAGGATACAGTGCGGGAAATGGGCATAGATCCCTCGAGGATTAAGCCCACCAAAATGACCTTTAAAGGCGCAATACCAGGTGTAGAAGCCAACTGTACAGGCTCAGTCACACTTGAAGTGGTCTTCGGATCTCCGAATAACTTCCGAAGCGAGGAGTTAATCTTCAACATAGTCCCATTCTGCAGTGGCTATCATGCACTGCTCGGACGAACCGCATTCGCCAAATTCAACGTGGTACCGCACTACGCATACCTTATGCTCAAGATGCCAGGCCCTCATGGAGTAATTACGGTCAATGGAAACACCGAACGTTCCCTCCGAACGGAGGAGCACACGGCGGCCCTTGCAGCGGAAGTACAAAGCAGCCTCTCCAGGAAGTTTTCCAGTCCAGCCATTAAACGTCCGGACACCGTCAAGCGCGCCCGGAGTAACCTACAACAAGACCGCCTGGCACGTTCCGAGCCGGCGTAGCAATGCGGCCCCAACCCCAACCCTCGCAAAAAGGCGACACCAGTACTTTGCGTACATAACTACGCTCTATAAATACCATGGGCATAGGGGGAGGGCACCATCACGACACGCCCAAAACACGGCTTAAACCGCACCAGGGGCTGCCGATTTTTTCCTTTTCTCTTACTTTCAGGACTCTACTTTTTGGAAGGCCTGTTCGGCAGTTCAATTGCTGCACAAACGACGCAAGAACCAGGGAAGCAGACAAGCCATGCCGCATTACGGAAATCCCAGGTGGTCTCTATCATGAGCAGTATACCTGTTTCACATACTATTCCGTAGCTTGCCCCTGGAGCAGACATGTTAAATAGTCCAACTTTTCATTTATCGCATTACTTGCATCGTTCCGCTTTAATCGCGGCTATTTTCAATAAACAATGCATAGTTTTTGTCTATTTTCGCATTATCTTTTTATAAATAAATGTTCCTTAACGACATGTTGCATCCGTACAATCTGGTACGGCCAAAATACGCCAGGGGCTTCAGTACCCCTCAATATGGTGTGAGAAGTCCGAACACTTTCACAAGTGCGGCACCCCAAACTTATAGCATTATATGCATCGGCTCCGAATCATGTCTTGGGTCAATAGTTGGGTTTGCCCGGCTCCTATGTTTTGGTGCCTTACATTCCGCTATATCGGCTAAGGTAGCACTAGGAGAACCACTGCGATTGTGCCCAGTTGAGCTGGGCCGAGCACCTCAGTGGAGAAAGCTAAAACTGACTGTCATGATGAAGCGAGAGCTGGTCGCTGTTTGAGAGGTTTTTTTTGAGTCCCTAAAGACTTATGCCGCTTCGGGCAAGGAGTCGGCTCTGTCCGGCCATGGCGTGGATAGTGCCCTGAAATCGGTCTTCCGAATACTAGGGGCTTCGCCGAAATTTAAAATTATAGAATTCTATGGCTAAGTGAGAGTGTTCACACGTTATAGTCCAATTGCCTCGTTTGCTGGGCTGAGCGCCTCCCTCGAAGGACCCAAACATGGGAAAAAGAGTGCTCAGGTTTATCCCTGAACACCCCAGCACTAGCGGCATGGGGGCAGAAGCCGACGACTCGCCATCTCTCAGAATTGATAAACAACCGCATAGAAGGTAATATTTTAAATTCAAACAACATTGCTAGGCGCATATGAACAAGTTTCTAGCGCACAGGACAAAAACGAGCGAGTTTTACTCAAAAGTTACATCCCTAGTACATTCATCCGCCATAAGGCGGGCACCCTTCAGAACATCCTTATAGTAATTTTCAGGCTTGCGATGCTCTTTCCCCGCTGGTGGCCCGTCCTTCACAAGCTTCTCCGCATCCAGCTTGCCCTAGTGCACCTTAGCACGGGCAAAGGCCCTACGAGTACCTTCAATACAGACGGAGCGCTTGAGGACTTCGAGCCTTGGACATGCCTCCACCAGCCGCCGCACCAGCCCAAAATAGCTCCCAGGCAGAGCCTCTCCAGGCCACAACCGAACTAGGAGGCCCTTCATGGCCTGTTCGGCCGCCTTGTGGAGCTCGACCAGCTGCTTCAGCTGGTCGCTCGGGGGCACGGGGTGTCCGGTCTCAGCATACTGAGACCAGAACACCTTCTCCATCGCTCCGCCCTCCTCGGCTCGATAGAATGTGGCGGCATCAGATACACTCCAGGGAAGATCTGCAAATGCCCCTGGAGAGCTCCGGATTCGGGTAAGTATAAAGTAACTCACGTTTATGTGTTTACTTTGCATAAAGAATGCCTTACCCGCCGCTATCTTCTTCACCTCATCCAACTCCTGGAGGGTCTTCTGGGATTCGGTCTTGGCAGACTTGGCATTTTCAATCGCCGCTGCGAGCTCGGACGCTCGCATCTTCGAGTCAAGCTCCAAACTCTCATGTTTCTTCATGAGAACCTGGAGCTCTTGCTGCACTTTGCCAACCTCGACCTCAAACTTCTCCCGCTCGGTGCGCTCCGCGGCCGCACTCTTCTTGGCCTCGAGCAGCGCTTGCTTAAGGGACGCCACCTCAGACGTGGCCCCTACAATAGCCATGTTAGTCCTATCATTTTTTGCAATTACACATTTTTATACATATTCAAACAAGGTATTTCTTACCTTCCTTCTCCTCGAGCTGCTTCTTGGCACGCCCGAGCTCTTGCTCGGACTTCTCGGGGCTCTGCTTCAGCGTGTCCACTTCCGCATTCAGTACGGCGGACGCCAGCAGAGAAGCCTGCATACGTATATTGACTCTGTTGTTAGACTCCTGCAAATTTTTGATCCTCTATTCGGCTTTTCCGAACACCCAACAGAGCATCAAGGGCTACTGTCTGCGGTAATATTATTTACACATTATTTACTTACCTCAAAGCCTGTCAAGAGGCTTGTACAAGCTTCGTTCAGTCCACTCTTGGCAGACTGAACCTTCTGGACCACCGCACTCATAATAGTGCGGTGCCCCTCGTCGATGGAGGCGCCTTCGAGCACCTCCAACAGATTGTCCGGTGCCCCCGGTTGGACGGGGGTCACTGGCACGGCAGGCTTGCTCCTCTTGGAAGGAGGTCGCTCGCCGGACTCTGGAACCTTTGAAGGTTCCAGAGTGGTGTCCGACCTTGAGCCGGACTTGGAGCCCCAGGGGGTTTCATCCCCTTTACTCCTGGAGTCCAGGAGGTCGCCTTGTGGCGCCTCCAGGACCACCTCCTCCCGACTTGGAACCTGTTTGGACAACACCTCGGTGTCGTTTGTAGAGCGGGGGGAGGAATCCGTCGGAAGTGAGTTCACATCCGACGGGTCCAGGGAGCCACTCGATGAGGCGTCGAGCCGGTCTTTGGGTGGGTTGCATAAACATATTCGACGTAAGGGAAAGCTGTGCAATAAACGAGTACTATGAATTACTCCGGTATCCGGATGCTTACGATTTTGCCAGGGGCTTGGACCTTGGCTGCCACTCTTCTTCGCCGTCATCGGCGTCGGGGGAGTGGTCCGGAGGAAGGGTTTTCCCCTTCTTGGATCCGCTGGCCTCCTCAGAGAGGGCGGCCTTCCTTTTCTTCTCTCCTCCCGTTGGAGGGGGAGAGGTTTCTTCTTCTTCCTCCTCGTCTTCACGAGAGGAAGGCGCTTCGGGACCGTCGGATGATGAATCTGACACCTCCTGGCGCCGAGCACTCTTTCGAGTCCCCGTGGCCCTTTTCATGGCCTTCTTCTCCGGCACCACATAGGGCGCCGGAACTAGCAGCTTCGCCAAGCGAGCGTCGGCTGGGCCTTCGGGCAAAGGAGCCGGACAGTTGACCTGTCCGGACATCACCTCCCAATCCTATCAAATGTAAAGGAGCTTAGATCCCGCATAGAGTCAAACTATGAAAAACTGATACCTTGTAAAAAGAGAAAGCAGCTTACCGCCAGAGCGCGGCGCTGAGTACTGAATCCGCGATCCTCGGCGGCGGATGCGGGAGTCTCGGCGCCCTTGAAAAGCATCCTCCAGGCATCTTCGTCCATCGTGTCAAAGAGCCTGTTAAGAGTTTTATGCTGCGCCGGGTCGAGCTCCCAAAGGTTGAAGGCCTGACGTTGACACGGGAGGATCCTGCGGATGAGCATAACCTGGACTACGTTGACAAGCTTAAGCTTCTTGTCCACCAGGGTTTGGATACATGTTTGGAGTCCCGTCAGCTCTCCTTTATTACCCCAAGATAGGCCTGTCTCCTTCCAGGAGGTGAGCCGCGTAGGGGGGCCGGATCGGAACTCAGGGGGTGCAACCCATTCGGCGTCGCGTAGCTCGGTGACATAAAACCACCATGATTTCCACCCCTTCAGGGTCTCCACAAAGGAGCCCTCGAGCCACAGAACGTTGGCCATCTTGCCAACCATGGCACCGCCGCACTCCGCCTGGCTGCCATGCACCACCTTCGGCTTGATGTTGAAAGTCTTAAGCCATAGGCCGAAATGGGGGTGGATGTGGAGGAAGGCCTCGCACACGACGATAAACGCCGAGATGTTGAGGACGAAGTTCGGGGCCAGATCGTGGAAATCCAGGCCGTAGTAGAACATGAGCCCCCGAACAAATGGATGCAGAGGGAAGCCCAGTCCGCGGAGGAAATGGGGGAGAAATACCACCCTCTCATGGGGCCTAGGAGTGGGGATGAGCTGCCCCTTTTCGGGGAGCCGGTGCGCGATGTCGCTGGCCAGATATCTGGCCTTCCTCAGCTTTTTTATGTGTCCCTCCGTGACGGAGGAGACCATCCACTTGCCTCCCGCTCCGGACATGACTGAAGAAGGTCGAGGTGGTAGTGCGGACTTGGGCGCTGGAGCTCGAGTGCACAAGAATGGATAGGCAGAGGAGGAAGAAGGCGTGGGTGAAAAGGTGGATCCTTATCCCCTTATGTGGGTGGACGCGATTATGTGTCCCCACCAGCCTGGTAAAACTTTCTTATCACCAAGCGCCGTAATCAAAGGCGCGGTTGGGTTACCCATGCCCATATTGATGAGGATCCCGAAATAAGGGGACACGATCTCTGCTTCAACAAGACGTGCCAAGGAAACCGCCTCGCACAACGCGCTGAGGTGGGGTAATTAAATAGATAAAGGCTTGACCGTGGCGTGTCACACCACGGAATACGTCAGCAGATTAGATTTGTGTTAATATTATTATTCTCTCTATGGTAATATGTGGGAACTTATTTTGCAGAGCCGGACACTATCTTTGTGTTCAAAATCTTCTATGAAATATTTGGAGGAGGAACCCGCCTGGCAATGCCGAAGACAATTTGCGCGCCGGACCTGTCGTCATTGAAGCCTGGTTCAGGGGCTACTGAGGGAGTCCTGGATTAGGGGGTGTTCGGATAGCCGAACTATACCTTCAGCCAGACTCCTGGACTATAAAGATACAAGAGTGAAGACTCCGTCCCGTGTCCGGAAGGGACTTTCCTTAGCGTGGAAGGCAAGCTTGGCGATACGGATGTTCAGATCTCCTACCATTGTAACCGACTTTATGTAACCCTAACCCTCTCCGGTGTCTATATAAACCGGAGGGTTTTAGTCCGTAGGACAACATATACATCAACAATCATACCATAGGCTAGCTTCTAGGGTTTAGCCTCTCTGATCTCGTGGTAGATCAACTCTTGTAATACCCATATCATCAATATTAATCAAGCAGGACGTAGGGTTTTACCTCCATCAAGAGGGCCCGAACCTGGGTAAAACTTCGTGTCCCCTGCCTCCTGTTACCATCCGGCCTAGACGCACAATTCGGGACCCCCTACCCGAGATCTGCCGGTTTTGACACCGACCTCACCTCTTCTTCTTCCCCAACAGACCACCGCACGGGCCGTACGGATACTCCCCAACATGCGGTTGGATAAACATGCTCTATGAACGAAAATTATGTGTCAGCGATAGGATGGCTGAGTTTGGTGTGTTCCCATGCGACAACACGTGTCAGTGAGGGTGCGTTCCCTTGGTTGGGTTTGCGGCGTGCAGGAGCGACCGTGTGAGGGTGCAGTGTGACCGCGGCGTGCAGGAGCGACCATGTGAGGGTGCGGTGCAACCGCGATAGCCGTGCGCAAGTGTACCTCCTTCTCATTTTGAAAACTTTAGGCAAGCTTGGAAAAAATGTGTGGCGAAGTTTGGCAATGCAAGGCCTAGACCCAAACAGGATAAGTACGTACGTACTAGGAGTACTAGTGTTAAAAAAGAAAGTTTGGGTTTTCCTTCGCGGGATTTAATCGATACAAATCCTCGTTTCACATGTCAATTAATGCGTATTTTTCTCCAAAGACCAAAGAGCTAACCATCTCACAACTCATCGCTTGATTAATGCAGCGCCATGCAAACCAACCTTCTCACTTCCGCATGCATGCAGGGGATATTGATGTCCTTGGTTGCTAACCCCATCAATTTTGCCTCGATTAGTGTTAGTGGCCCTTTGCAAATTGTAATTTTGATATACTGGCCTTGTGTACAAAAAAATGGAGGTACTCCCTCCTTCCATCTATATAGGGCCTAATATGTTTTTTGAGACTAACTTTGACCAAGTTTTGGATCAATAATATATGACATGCAAGTTACACAAAGCATACCATCAAATTCGTACGTGAAAGAAGCTTCCAATGATATAATTTTCACATTATATATCTCATGTATTATTAATCTTATCAATAGTCAAAGGCAGCCTTGAAAAATGCATTAGGCCCTATATAGATGAAAGGAGGGAGTAGTAACTATATTTGACTTCCTTCCCCATTGCGGTGACGTCGACGATAATTTTTTTTGGTGGTTTGGCGAAGTGCGTTCGACGGAGAACACCATTGAGGGAGACCACGGTAAGTCGTTCGCAAGTGCCGCCTGCAAGCCGAGACAACCACCTTATTTGCATCCAGGAAGTCCTTTACTAGTACTACTATAACTAATGCGGTGAGATGGCTTCTCGAAGAAGACGATGGAGAAGCGGAGTCAGCGAAGAGTGAAATGATAGTTGCTTCGTCCATGCTTTTGTGATTTGATGCCTCACTGCTTTGTGATTTGTGATAGAAGGGATAGGGGAGTAGACTTTGTGCTCTATACTGTACTACATGCGTCCAAGCATGGGAGAAAGAGGAGAGACGTTGCATTTTTCTATTCCTTCAATCAATCAATCAGGGAGCTTTGGTTCCATCTTTTTGGCTTTGGCAACACCGTCCACAATGGTTCCCACGATGCCAAAAGCTATTTTCACATTTGGCTACACATTGTGGATGCCCTTATCCGTACCACTTGGTTTTGCTCCTGTGTGCTATCTATACAAATCTCAATTATATTGATCTAAAAATTATAGAATCGAGATTAGTAAAAAGGAGGTGATTTTGCCGCGCGGATGGCGGGGGAGGGTTCTTATTTTCGGAGGACGTTGTCCTGGCGGTTTGCTAACATGCGGTCCCACGTGTCAGTTCTTTACCAAGCCGATCCGCGTCCCACATGAGGCAGAACAACGGCAGAAGCAACACGTGGTTAAGTTGAAGAAGATGAGGGAGAAGCGGATTCAGCAACTAGTGAAATGATGGTTGCTTCGTCCCTCCAACTTAACTGCGGGAAAGGTGCAACTTTGTGATTTGACGCCTCATTGCTCATTACTACACCGGCGCCATGACTGGGGTGCTTCACCCCGGCTGCTCTGCACTGTATTCCGGTATGGCACGTGCACCCGGTAGCTTGATGTCCCACATGTCGACGAAAGGGACTAGAAGATTTATGAAAGCGAGTGCTCCACTCTTACGATGGAGGAGTAGACGACACGACGTCCCAGTGAACTATCACTTGTACTGTATAATACTATAGTTTTGCTGTTTTGCACGATCCATCGATACAAACACGATTAAATAGGAAAAGGCAGGATTTTTCCCGCGCGGTAGATGATACTGGCCATACATTTCAAAGGCAATTTTAATGTATGAAAACTGAATAATTATAAGTAACAATATGATATCTAGTAAAACTAAAAACACATATGATTTATTGTGTTAGAGTGTAGTAGTAGTGCTGTATTGCATAGTTGTTAGATGTAACATGCGAGAACGTGTAGAGATGTAGTTTTGGAGGGCCTATAGAGAGAAAAGCGTAATGCGGTCACCAAACTTCAGAATAAGCTGATTACGGTCACTATATACGTTTTGCGGTGATTATACGGTCACTTGCTCATAGCTCAGCATCGGATTGCACTCTGTTGACCGACCAAATAGTCTGCGTGGCGCCATGTTGACTAGTTAAATTGACATGTTCGTTGTGGGTCCCACCTGTCAGTTCGCATAGGCACAAGGTGAGATAAACACAAATTTACGCAGGCGCGACAAGGCTCCAACCCGTGCGCGGGAATCACCTGGTTGTGTATGTGTCTATCAGGGCATGATGTGTGCGCATGCACGTGTAGGTTGAGCACTTGAGCGTGAGAGTGCGTGTTGGTCGTGTGGTGTACTGGTGTGTGCATGCATGCGTGCGTATGTGCGTGTGAGTGTTGCGTGCATGTGTGCGTGGCTGCGTGTGTACGTGTGACTGTTGCATGCGTGCGTGGGTGCATGTGTTTGTGTGAGTGTTGCATGGATGCAGTTCGTGTGCATGCGTGCGTGTGTGTATAATCACCACACCAGCTCCTGTGCGTTAAAACAGACGGCTCAGCATACCAATACAAGGCCACCTTGTCCGCTGTGCCCGCGGTCATGACTCCGAACCACCGTCCAAATATTTTTTTGTCGTTTGTTTTCATTCTTACTAGCAAGATGCCCGTGAGTTGCATGTAACATCAAGATGTATTTGTATGACTTGTTTATCTTGTGAGAGAAAAGGATGAACGAGGGAAGGCCTTATTTGCAAATGTGGAGAGGTGTGTGGGTACCTTTTTGCAAAATTGCCATAGTTTCTTTCCTATCCATCAGATATAAATCGGACGACCTATATTGCAGGATGGCAGGCACACCATCATCACCAACTCTGTTTTTTATAATAGTGTATTTTATGTATTTTATAAGAGTGTAGATGTAGAGTAGATACAAGTCGACAGGTGGGCACGATGGTAGTGAGATAATGTGATGCAACACTAGAGGTGCCACGTGGAGCGTTTAACTGGTCAACTAGTCATGTCATGAGCAAATACAGAGTTGTACGGTGAGCCCGTGACTGCATAATAACCACTAAACGTAAATGGTGACCGTAATGAGTGGATTCTGAAGTCCAATGTACGTGTCGTGCTTTCGCTTCAAATACAATGATCGTCATTGCATATATCGTGAGAGAAAGATGAAACATGCGTGAATTTTCTGGGGGCTTACTTTTAGAGGACCTGGAGATAGTTTTGTGTGCATACGTGAAAGGGGCGTACAGGGGGGTATGCGATGGAGAGATAGATGCTCTTCGTTTCTCTTTATTATGACTAACTTTGTATATAGTATAAAAATATACAAATTCACAGTGCGTAATTAATATCATTGTGGGCACCATGCAATGCAAATTAGCGTTCGTACTCCTCCATATAACTTTGTAATGTTGTATATATGTAGAAACTCTAAAATAATTTTTTGGCCACACTTTATTCAAAAGGAATGTTGTATGCGAGATAAATGTGAATAGAGGGCTTTTTAGATCAATGGGGTACGTGATGTAACATGTGTGAATGTGTAGTTGATGCATTTGGCGGGGCCTAGAGAGGTATGTGTGTGTATTACGTATTCGAGAG